>NW_025749238.1:0-10000 GCF_021184085.1 Oncorhynchus gorbuscha
CCTCCCAACCAGTCTCCTCCCCCTCTGTCTCCCCCCTCCCACCCAGTCTCCTCCCCCTCTGTCTCCCCCTCCCCAACCAGTCCTCCCCTCTGTCTCCCCCACCCAGTCTCCTCCCCTCTGTCTCCCCCTCCCAACCAGTCTCCTCCCCCTCTGTCTCCCCCACCCAGTCTCCTCCCCTCTGTCTCCCCTCCCAACCAGTCTCCTCCCCCTCTGTCTCCCCACCCAGTCTCCTCCCCTGTCTCCCCTCCCAACCAGTCTCCTCCCCCTCTGTCTCCCCACCCAGTCTCCCTCCTCTGTCTCCCCCACCCAGTCTCCTCCCCCTCTGTCTCCCCCACCCAGTCTCCCTCCCCCCTCTGTCTCCCCCACTCAGTCTCCTCCCCCTCTGTCTCCCCCACCCAGTCTCCTCCCCCCTCTGTCTCCCCCCACCCAGTCTCCTCCCCTCTGTCTCCCCCACCCAGTCTCCTCCCCCTCTGTCTCCCCCACCCAGTCTCCTCCCCCTCTGTCTCCCCCACCCAGTCTCCTCCCCTCTGTCTCCCCCCACCCAGTCTCCTCCCCTCCTCTGTCTCCACCCTCCCTCCCCCTCTGTCTCCCCCTCCCAACCAGTCTCCTCCCCTCTGTCTCCCCACCCAGTCTCCTCCCCTCTGTCTCCCCACCCAGTCTCCTCCCCTCTGTCTCCCCCCACTCAGTCTCCTCCCCTCTGTCTCCCCACCCAGTCTCCTCCCCCCTCTGTCTCCCCCACCCAGTCTCCTCCCCTCTGTCTCCCCCACCCAGTCTCCTCCCCCTCTGTCTCCCCATGATCTCCTCCCCCTCTGTCTCCCCACCCAGTCTATCCCCTCTGTCTCCCCCACCCAGTCTCCTCCCCCACCCAGTCTCCCTCCCCCTCTGTCTCCCCCACCCAGTCTCCTCCCCCTCTGTCTCCCACCCAGTCTCCTCCCCTCTGTCTCCCCCTCTGTCTCCCCACCCAGTCTCCTCCCCTCTGTCTCCCCACCCAGTCTCCTCCCCTCTGTCTCCCCCACCCAGTCTCCTCCCCCCTCTGTCTCCCCTCTGTCCCCCCACCCAGTCTCCCCCTCTGTCTCCCCCACCCAGTCTCCTCCTCTGTCTCCCCACCCAGTCTCCTCCCTCCCTGCACCCCCTCCCAACCAGTCTCCTCCCCCCTCTGTCTCTCCCCTCTGTCTCCCCCTCTGTCTCCCCCCACCCAGTCTCCTCCCCTCTGTCTCCCCCACCCAGTCTCCTCCCCCTCTGTCTCCCCACCCAGTCTCCTCCCCCTCCCTGCCCCTCCCAACCAGACTCCTCCCCTCTGTCTCCCCCACTGAGCCCACCCCCCTCTGTCTCCCCACCCAGTCTCCTCCCCCTCTGTCTCCCCTCTGTCTCCCCCACCCAGTCTCCTCCCCCTCTGTCTCCCCCACCCAGTCTCCTCCCCCTCTGTCTCCCCCACCCAGTCTCCTCCCCCTCCCTGCTCCCTCCCCCCAGTCTCCTCCCCTCTGTCTCCCCACCCAGTCTACTCCACCTCTGTCTCCCCCACCCAGTCTCTCCCCTCTGTCTCCCCCACCCAGTCTCCTCCCCCTCTGTCTCCCCCCTCTGTCTCCCCACCCAGTCTCCTCCCCTCTGTCTCCCCACCCAGTCTCCTCCCCTCTGTCTCCCCCACCCAGTCTCCTCCCCCTCTGTCTCCCCCTCTGTCTCCCCCACCCAGTCTCCTCCCCTCTGTCTCCCCCACCCAGTCTCTCCCCTCTGTCTCCCCACCCAGTCTCCTCCCCCTCCCTCCCTCCCAACCAGTCTCCTCCCCTCTGTCTCCCCCTCTGTCTCCCCCTCTGTCTCCCCCACCAGTCTCCTCCCCTCTGTCTCCCCACCCAGTCTCCTCCCCCCTCTGTCTCCCCCACCCAGTCTCCTCCCCCTCCCTGCCCCCTCCCAACCAGTCTCCTCCCCTCTGTCTTCCCCCCCAGTCTACTCCCCCTCTGTCTCCCCCACCCAGTCTCCTCCCCCTCTGTCTCCCCCTCTGTCTCCCCCCACCCAGTCTCCTCCCCTCTATCTCCCCACCCAGTCTCCTCCCCCTCTGTCTCCCCCCACCCAGTCTCCTCCCCTCCCTGCCCCCTCCCAACCAGTCTCCTCCCCTCTGTCTCCCCCCACCCAGTCTACTCCCCCCTCTGTCTCCCCACCCAGTCTCCTCCCTCTGTCTCCCCACCCAGTCTCCTCCCCCTCCTGCCCCCTCCCACCAGTCTCCTCCCCCTCTGTCTCCCCCACCCAGTCTCCTCCCCTCTGTCTCCCCCTCTGTCTCCCCCACCCAGTCTCCTCCCCCCTCTGTCTCCCCCACCCAGTCTCCTCCCCCTCTGTCTCCCCCACCCAGTCTCCTCCCCCCTCCCTGCCCCCTCCCAACCAGTCTCCTCCCCTCTGTCTCCCCACCCAGTCTACTCCCCTCTGTCTCCCCCACCCAGTCTCCTCCCCTCTGTCTCCCCCACCCAGTCTCCTCCCCCTCCCTGCCCCCTCCCAACCAGTCTCTCCCCTCGCCTCCCCACACCCAGTCTCCCCCCTCTGTCTCCCCTCTGTCTCCCCCACCCAGTCTCCTCCCCCCTCTGTCTCCCCACCCAGTCTCCTCCCTCTGTCTCCCCCACCCAGTCTCCTCCCCCTCCCCTGCCCCCTCCCAACCAAGTCTCCTCCCCTCTGTCTCCCCCTCCCAACCAGTCTCGTCCCCTCTGTCTCCCCCACCCAGTCTCCTCCCACCCAGTCTCCTCCACCCAGTCTCCTCCCACCCAGTCTCTCCCCCTCTGTCTCCCCCTCTGTCTCCCCCACCCAGTCTCCTCCCCCTCTGTCTCCCCCCACCCAGTCTCCTCCCCCTCCCTGCCCCCTCCCAACCAGTCTCCTCCCCCTCTGTCTCCCCCTCCCAACCAGTCTCGTCCCCCTCTGTCTCCCCCACCCAGTCTCCTCCCACCCAGTCTCCTCCCCTCTGTCTCCCCACCCAGTCTCCTCCCACCCAGTCTCCTCCCCTCTGTCTCCCCCTCTGTCTCCCCCTCCCCAGTCTCTTCCCCCTCTGTCTCCCCCTCCCTGCCCCTCCCACCCAGTCTCCTCCCCCTCTGTCTCCCCCTCCCTGCCCCCTCCCAACCAGTCTCCTCCCCCTCTGTCTCCCCCTCCTAGTCTCCTCCCCCTCTGTCTCCCCTCGCAGTATCCTCCCCCTCTGTCTCCCTCCTTCCCCCTCCCAACCAGTCTCCTCCCCCTCTGTCTCCCCCTCCCTGCCCCTCCCTCCCCCTCGGTCTCCCCCTCCTGCCCCCTCCCAACCAGTCTCCTCCCCTCTGTCTCCCCCACCCAGTCTCCTCCCCCTCAGTCTCCCTCCCCCTCTGTCTCCCCCACCCAGTCTCCTCCCATCCAGTCTCCTCCCCTCTGTCTCCCCCCACCCAGTCTCCTCCCACCCAGTCTCCTCCCCCTGTCTCCCCCCTCAGTCTCCAGTCTCTCTCCCACCCAGTCTCGTCCCCCCTCTGTCTCCCCCACCCAGTCTCCTCCCACCCAGTCTCCTCCCCTCTGTCTCCCCCACCCAGTCTCCTCCCACCCTGTCTCCCCACCCAGTCTCCTCCCACCCTGTCTCCCCCACCCAGTCTCCTTCCATCCTGCCACCCCCACCCAGTCTTCTCCTACCCAGTACTCCTCCCATCCTGCAACCCCCACCCTGCCCCCTTCCACCCAGTCTCCTCCCACCCAGTCTCCTCCACCCAGTCTCCTCCCACCCAGTCTCCTCCCACCCAGTCTCCTCCCACCCAGTCTCCTCCCCCTCTGTCTCCCCCACCCTGCCCCCTCCCACCCTGTCTCCTCCCACCCATTCTCCTTCCATCCTGCCACCCCCACCCAGTCTCCTCGCACCCAGTCTCCTCACAGACAGACAGACAGACAGACAGACAGACAGACAGACAGACAGACAGACAGACAGACAGACAGACAGACAGACAGACAGACAGACAGACAGACAGACAGACAGACAGACAGACAGACAGACAGACAGACAGACAGACAGACAGACAGACAGACAGACAGACAGACAGACAGGCAAATGTACAAAGTCAGGCAGATGGACAAACACAGAGAGACAGAGACTCAGACTCATATACTGTAGACTGACTGACAGACAGACAGCCGGTCAGACCAGAGGGCAGACTTACTGACAGACGGTCAGACCAGAGGCAGACTGACTGACAGACGGTCAGACCAGAGAGGGCAGACAGACTGACAGACAGACGGCCGTACAGTAGAAAAGTGAGAGGGTGCCTACCATGCTCCAGGTAAGACGGACCTTCCGAAGGATCCAGCCTACGAGCCCTGCGGCCGTGTTTGGAGTTGTTGTGGACAAACATGTTGTCAGAGACCGCCAGGACATGTCCGTCCACACTGACCGTAGTAGACACCACCACCTGGACATAGACACACACAGAGGTCAAAGGTTAGGATGTTTTGACAAATCTGAGGTGTCTCCAGATCGGATCATTCCATCTACAACCATAACATATGCACCATCATAGTGATACAGAGGGCTGACTTACTGTCAATGGAAATCTGAAACTCCTAGACCAGCCAGCTTCTATACACTTTCAATAACCAACTATCAAAAAATAAACAATTACGAAAATACAAAACAAATGATCGAATAAAAACATATATAAAACATTAAAAATATAAAATAACCAACAAATTGTACTTCTTCATATAAGAGCGTCTGTCTTTTAGTGTACTCTGTGGATGTACTCTTCTCTCTGTCTCTAATTCTCTCCCTCTCTCCTTCTCTCCCTCTCTCCTTTTCTCCCTCTCTCCTTCTCTCCCTCTCTCCTTCTCTCCCTCTCTCCTTTTCTCCCTCTCTCCCTCTCTCCTTCTCTCCCTCTCTCCTTTTCTCCCTCTCTAATTCTCTCCCTCTCTCCTTCTCTCCCTCTCTCCTTTTCTCCCTCTCTCATTCTATCCTTCTCTCCCTCTCTATTTCTCTCCCTTTCTAATTCTCTCCCTCTCTCCTTCTCTCCCTCTCTCCTTTTCTCCCTCTCTCTTCTTCTCTCCCTCTCTATTTCTCTCCCTCTCTAATTCTCTCCCTCTCTCCTTTTCTCCCTCTCTCCTTCTCTCCTTCTCTCCCTCTCTATTTCTCTCCCTCTCTCCTTTTCTCCCTCTCTCCTTCTCTCCTTCACTCAATCTCTCCTTCTCTCCCTCTATCATTCTCTCCTTCTCTCCCTCTCTCCGACTCTCCTTCACTCAATCTCTCCTTCTCTCCCTCTATCCTTCTCTCCTTCTCTCCCTCTCTTCTTCTATCCTTCTCTCCCTCTCCCCTTCTCTCCCTCTCTCCCTCTATCCTTCTCTCCCTCTCTCCTTCTCTCCCTCTATCCCTCTCTCCTTCTCTCCCTCTCTCCCTCTCTTCTTCTATCCTTCTCTCCCTCTCTCATTTTCTCCCTCTCTCCTTCTCTCCTTCACTCAATCTCTCCCTCTCTCCCTCTCTCCTTCTCTCCCTCTCATCTTCTCTCCCTCTATCCTTCTCTCCCTTTCTCCCTCTCTCCTTCTCTCCCTCTCTCCTTCTCTCCTTCTCTCCCTCTCTCCTTCTATCCTTCTCTCCCTCTCTCCTTTTATCCCTCTCTCCTTCTCTCCTTTTCTCCCTCTCTCCTTCTCTCCCTCTCTCCTTTTCTCCCACTCTCCTTCTCTCCCTCTCTCCTTCTCTCCCTCTCTCCTTCTCTCCCTCTATTGTTCTCTCCCTCTCTCCTTCTCTCCCTCTCTCCTTCTCTCCTTCACTCAATCTCTCCTTCTCTCCCTCTCTCCATCTCTCCTTCTCTCCTTCTCTCCTTCTCTCCTTCTCTCCCTCTCTCCTTCTCTCCTTCTCTCCCTCTCTGCCTCTCTCCATCTCTCCTTCTCTCCTTCTCTCCTTCTCTCCCTCTCTCCTTCTCTCCATCTCTCCCTCTCTCCCTCTCTCCATCTCTCCCTCTCCCCCTCTCTCCTTGAGACTCGGGACTGCTGGCTGATAGAATGACATGCAGATTCATTTAATTAGAAGCGTCCCTCATTCGAGAGCCCAGAGACAATAGGAGGTAGCTAATGGGTTAGCGTTGCTGAGTGCTGAGTCCATTACTGTAGTCCAATAGGAACCGGGCTGGATTAGGCTGAGCTGTGCTAAGAGGACTCCCCTGGTGTTCAGAAAAGCCTCTAATCTCTGCAGCTTCAAAAGGCTCCTGCCTCTCTTGAAAAGGACTTGGCAAACACCAGTGATAGTCTCCGTGGACAGACACCTCCCTGTCTGCCTAACTCCCTGTTCACTAGTCTCCCTGGACAGACACCTCCTAACCTGCCTAACTCCCTGTTCCCTAGTCTCCGTGGACAGACACCTCCTAACCTGCCTAACTCCCTGTTCCCTAGTCTCCGTGGACAGACACCTCCCTGTCTGCCTAACTCCCTGTTCACTAGTCTCCCTGGACAGACACCTCCTAACCTGCCTAACTCCCTGTTCCCTAGTCTCCGTGGACAGACACCTCCTAACCTGCCTAACTCTCTGTTCACTAGTCTCCCTGGACAGACACCACCTACCCTGCCTAACTCCCTGCTCACTAGTCTCCCTGGACAGACACCTCCTACCCTGCCTAACTCCCTGCCCCATTACCCAAAGTAGCTCACAGCTCTACCTCCCCTCTCTATGTTTACTTCATTGTCAACACCTCTCTCTCTCTTCAGTTCTCTCTCTCTCTCTCTCTCTCTCTCTCTCTCTCTCTCTCTCTCTCTCTCTCTCTCTCTCTCTCTCTCTCTCTCTCTCTCTCTCTCTCTCTCTCAATTCAATTCAATTCCAGGGGCTTTATTGGCATGGGAAACATGTGTTAACATTGCCAAAGCAAGTGAGGTAGATAATATACAAAAGTGAAATAAACAATGAAAATTAACACTAAACATTACACATACAGAAGTTTGAAAACAATAAAGACATGACAAATGTCAAATTGCGTATAGATACAGTGTTTTAACAATGTACAAATGGTTAAAGGACACAAGATAAAATAAATAAACATAAATATGGGATGTATTTACAATGGTGTTTGTTCTTCACTGGTTGCCCTTTTCTTGTGGCAACAGGTCAGAAATTTTGCTGCTGTGATGGCACACTGTGGAATTTCACCCAGTAGATATGGGAGTTTATCAAAATTTGGTTTGTTTTCGAATTCTTTGTGGATCTGTGTAATCTGAGGGAAATATGTCTCTCTAATATGGTCATACATTGGACAGGTTAGGAAGTGCAGCTTAGTTTCCACCTCACTTTGTGGGCAGTGTGCACATAGCCTGTCTTCGCTTGAGAGACATGTCTGCCTACGGCGGCCTTTCTCAATAGCAAGGCTGAGTCTGTACATAGTTAAAGCTTTCCTTAAGTTTGGGTCAGTCACAGTGGTCAGGTATTCTGCCACTGTGTACTCTCTGTTTAGGGCCAAATAGCATTCTAGTTTGCTCTGTTTTTTTGTTAATTCTTTCCAATGTGTCAAGTAATTATCTTTTTGTTTTCTCATGATTTGCTTGGGTCTAATTGTGCTGTTGTCCTGGGGCTCTGTGGCGTGTGTTTGTGTTTGTGAACAGAGCCCCAGGACCAGCTTGCTTAGGGGACTCTTCTCCAGGTTCATTTCTCTGTAGGTGATGGCTTTGTTATGGAAGGTTTGGGAATCACTTCCTGTTAGGTGGATTTTGATAATTAGTGGGTATCGGCCTAATTCTGCTCTGCATGCATTATTTGATGTTTTGCGTTGTACACGGAGGATATTTTTCAGAATTCTGCATGCAGAGTCTTAATTTGGAGATTGTCCCATTTTGTGAAATCTAGGTTGGTGAGTGGACCCCAGACCTCACAACCATAAAGGGCAATGGGCTCTATGACTGATTCAAGTATTTTTAGCCAGATCCTAATTGGTATGTTGGATTTTATGTTCCTTTTGATGGCATAGAATGCCCTTCTTGATTTGTCTCTCAGATGGTTCACAGCTTTGTGGAAGTTACCTGTGGCGCTGATGTTTAGGCAAAGGTTTATGTCGTTTTGTGTGTGCTCTATGGCAATGGTGTCTAGATGGAATTTATATTTGTGGTCCTGGCGACTGGACCTTTTCTGGAACACCATTATTTTGGTCTTATTGAGATTTACTGTCAGGGCCCAGGTCTGACAGAATCTGTGCAGAAGATCTAGGTGCTGCTGTAGGCCCTCCTTGGTTGGTGACAGAAGCACCAGATCAGCAAACAGTAGACATTTGACTTCAGATTCTAGTAGGGTGAGGCCGGGTGCTGCAGACTTTTCTAGTGCCCTCATTGATATAAATGTTGAAGAGGGTGGGGCTTAAGCTGCATCCCTGTCTCACCCCACGGCCCTGTGGTAAGAAATGTGTGTGTTTTTTGCCCATTTTAACCGCACACTTGTTGTTTGTGTACATGGATTTTATAATGTCGTATGTTTTACCCCCAACACCACTTTCCATCAGTTTGTATAGCAGACCCTCACGCCAAATTGAGTCGAAGGCTTTTTTGAAATCAACGAAGCATGAAAAGACTTTGCCTTTGTTTTGGTTTGTTTGGTTGTCAATTAGGTTGTGCAGGGTGAATACATGGTCTGTCGTACGGTAATTTGGTAAAAAGCCAATTTGACATTTGCTCAGTACATTGTTTTCATTGAGGAAATGTACAAGTCTGCTGTTAATGATAATGCAGAGGATTTTCCCAAGGTTGCTGTTGACACATATCCCACGGAAGTTATTAGGGTCAAATTTGTCTCCACTTTTGTGGATTGGGGTGATCAGTTTTGGTTCCAAATATTGGGGAAGATGCCAGAGCTAAGGATGATGTTAAAGAGTTTTAGTATAGCCAATTGGAATTTGTTGTCTGTATATTTGATATATTTGATCATTCATTTCAACCCTTTTTGGGTTGGAGGGTTTTATTTTGTCCTGTAACTCATTCATTTGAGAATCCAGTGGGTTCTGGTTGTCTTTAATAGGTGATTCTAAGATTTGTATTTGATCATGTATATGTTTTTGCTCTTTATTCTTTGTTACTGAGCCAAAAAGTTTGGAGGTTTACCCATACTTCTCCATTTTGGGTAGATAATTATTCATGTGCTTCTACACCTGTATTGCTTGCTGTTTGGGGTTTTAGGCTGTGTTTCTGTACAGCACTTTGAGATATCAACTGATGTACGAAGGGCAATATAAATAAATCTGATTTTATTTAGTTTTTTACAATTTTCCCAGAAGTGGTTAGAGTCTATGGATTCTTCAATTGCATTGAGCTGATTTCTGACATGCTGTTCCTTCTTTTTCCGTAGCGTATTTCTGTATTGTTTTAGTGATTCACCATAGTGAAGGCGTAGACTCAGGTTTTCCGGGTCTCTATGTTTTTGGTTGGACAGGTTTCTCAATTTATTTCTTAGATTTTTGCATTCTTCATCAAACCATTTGTCATTGTTGTTCATTTTCTTTAGTTTTCTGTTTTAAATTCTTAGATTTGATAGGGAAGCTGAGAGGTCAAATATACTGTTAAGATTTTCTACTGCCAAGTTTACACCTTCACTATTACAGTGGAACGTTTTACCCAGGAAGTTGTCTAAACGGGATTGAATTTGTTGTTGCCTAATTATTTTTTTGGTAGGTTTCCAAACTACATTCCTTCCATCTATAGCATTTCTTAATGTTACTCAGTTCCTTTGGCTTTGATGCCTCATGATTGAGTATTGCTCTGTTCAAGTAGACTGTGATTTTGCTGTGGTCTGATAGGGGTGTTAGTGGACTGACTGTGAACGCTCTGAGAGACTCTGGGTTGAGGTCAGTGATAAAGTAGTCTACAGTACTACTGCCAAGAGATGAGCTATAAGTGTACCTACCATAGGAGTCCCCTCGAAGCCTACCATTGACTATGTACATACCCAGCGTGCGACAGAGCTGCAGGAGTTGTGACCCATTTTTGTTGGTTATGTTGTCATAGTTGTGCCTAGGGGGGCATATGGGGGAGGGAATGCTGTCACCTGCAGGCAGGTGTTTGTCCCCCTGTG
>NW_025749238.1:15000-26419 GCF_021184085.1 Oncorhynchus gorbuscha
CTGAACTCTGGAGCTCCCTCTCTCTCCCTCTGCACTAGTACCCCAGCTGTCTGAAACTGTCAGAGAGAGAGAGAGAGAGAGAGAGAGAGAGAAAGGAGAGAGAGAAAGGGAGAGAGAGAGAGAGAGAGAGAGAGAGAGAGAGAGAGTCTGGCTATTGAGACCAGTCATCACAGACAAACCTGGCTGCCCAGAGAGGACAGGCTGTGCTCACTCTGCTCCATTACACTGTGGCAAATACTCAGACCTAAGAGAATATTTCTTTCCCAAAATGCTAATTCAATACAAAGAATTTGAAACTATAAAAGATGAATAAAGGTCAAATATTTCCCAAAGTGTGCAGTTTTGCAGCCAAATATGTGTCCTCCCGCCACAACCTGAGGACAGCCAGTGAAAAGTGTTAGTAATGTCGATAACATTACCCATCTTGTTTTGTTTTGTCTTACATACCATGTCATGTGTCTTCTCAGTCATGAGAGAGAGACTGTCTTCTCAGTCATGTTGACACTGGTCCACTACCATGCCATGTGTCTTCTCAGTCATGAGAGAGAGACTTTCTTCTCAGTCATGTTGACACTGGTCCACTACCAGGTCATGTGTCTTCTCAGTCATGTTGACACTGGTCCACTACCAGGTCATGTGTCTTCTCAGTCATGAGAGAGAGACTGTCTTCTCAGTCATGTTGACACTGGTCCACTACCATGTCATGTGTCTTCTCAGTCATGAGAGAGAGACTGTCTTCTCAGTCATGTTGACACTGGTCCACTACCAGGTCATGTGTCTTCTCAGTCATGTTGACACTGGTCCACTACCATGTCATGTGTCTTCTCAGTCATGAGAGAGAGACTGTCTTCTCAGTCATGTTGACACTGGTCCACTACCAGGTCATGTGTCTTCTCAGTCATGTTGACACAGGTCCACTACCAGGTCATGTGTCTTCTCAGTAATGTTGACACTGGCCCACTACCATGTCATGTGTCTTCTCAGTCATGAGAGAGAGACTGTCTTCTCAGTCATGAGAGAGAGACTGTCTTCTCAGTCATGTTGACACTGGTCCACTACCATGTCATGTGTCTTCTCAGTCATGAGAGAGAGACTGTCTTCTCAGTCATGAGAGAGAGACTGTCTTCTCAGTCATGTTGACACTGGTCTACTACCAGGTCATGTGTCTTCTCAGTCATGTTGACACTGGTCCACTACCAGGTCATGTGTCTTCTCAGTCATGTTGACACTGGTCTACTACCAGGTCATGTGTCTTCTCAGTCATGTTGACACTGGTCCACTATCAGGTCATGTGTCTTCTCAGTCATGTTGACACTGGTCCACTATCAGGTCATGTGTCTTCTCAGTCATGTTGACACTGGTCCACTATCAGGTCATGTGTCTTCTCAGTCATGTTGACACTGGTCCACTACCAGGTCATGTGTCTTCTCAGTCATGTTGACACTGGTCTACTACCAGGTCATGTGTCTTCTCAGTCATGTTGACACTGGTCCACTACCAGGTCATGTGTCTTCTCAGTCATGTTAACACTGGTCTACTACCAGGTCATGTGTCTTCTCAGTCATGTTGACACTGGTCTACTACCAGGTCATGTGTCTTCTCAGTCATGTTGACACTGGTCTACTATCAGGTCATGTGTCTTCTCAGTCATGTTGACACTGGTCCACTATCAGGTCATGTGTCTTCTCAGTCATGTTGACACTGGTCTACTACCAGGTCATGTGTCTTCTCAGTCATGTTGACACTGGTCCACTATCAGGTCATATGTCTTCTCAGTCATGTTGACACTGGTCTACTACCAGGTCATGTGTCTTCTCAGTCATGTTGACACTGGTCCACTACCAGGTCATGTGTCTTCTCAGTCATGTTGACACTGGTCCACTATCAGGTCATGTGTCTTCTCAGTCATGTTGACACTGGTCCACTATCAGGTCATGTGTCTTCTCAGTCATGTTGACACTGGTCTACTACCAGGTCATGTGTCTTCTCAGTCATGTTGACACTGGTCCACTATCAGGTCATGTGTCTTCTCAGTCATGTTGACACTGGTCTACTACCAGGTCATGTGTCTTCTCAGTCATGTTGACACTGGTCCACTACCAGGTCATGTGTCTTCTCAGTCATGTTGACACTGGTCCACTACCAGGTCATGTGTCTTCTCAGTCATGTTGACACTGGTCCACTACCAGGTCATGTGTCTTCTCAGTCATGTTGACACTGGTCCACTACCAGGTCATGTGTCTTCTCAGTCATGTTGACGCTGGTCCACTACCAGGTCATGTGTCTTCTCAGTCATGTTGACACTGGTCTACTACCAGGTCATGTATCTTCTCAGTCATGTTGACACTGGTCCACTACCAGGTCATGTGTCTTCTCAGTCATGTTGACACTGGTCCACTACCAGGTTATGTGTCTTCTCAGTCATGTTGACACTGGTCTACTACCAGGTCATGTGTCTTCTCAGTCATGTTGACACTGGTCTACTACCAGGTCATGTGTCTTCTCAGTCATGTTGACACTGGTCTACTACCAGGTCATGTGTCTTCTCAGTCATGTTGACACTGGTCCACTACCAGGTCATGTGTCTTCTCAGTCATGTTGACACTGGTCTACTACCAGGTCATGTGTCTTCTCAGTCATGTTGACACTGGTCCACTATCAGGTCATGTGTCTTCTCAGTCATGTTGACACTGGTCTACTACCAGGTCATGTGTCTTCTCAGTCATGTTGACACTGGTCCACTACCAGGTCATGTGTCTTCTCAGTCATGTTGACACTGGTCCACTACCAGGTCATGTGTCTTCTCAGTCATGTTGACACTGGTCCACTACCAGGTCATGTGTCTTCTCAGTCATGTTGACACTGGTCCACTACCAGGTCATGTGTCTTCTCAGTCATGTTGACGCTGGTCCACTACCAGGTCATGTGTCTTCTCAGTCATGTTGACACTGGTCTACTACCAGGTCATGTATCTTCTCAGTCATGTTGACACTGGTCCACTACCAGGTCATGTGTCTTCTCAGTCATGTTGACACTGGTCCACTACCAGGTTATGTGTCTTCTCAGTCATGTTGACACTGGTCTACTACCAGGTCATGTGTCTTCTCAGTCATGTTGACACTGGTCTACTACCAGGTCATGTGTCTTCTCAGTCATGTTGACACTGGTCTACTACCAGGTCATGTGTCTTCTCAGTCATGTTGACACTGGTCTACTACCAGGTCATATGTCTTCTCAGTCATGTTGACACTGGTCTACTACCAGGTCATGTGTCTTCTCAGTCATGTTGACACTGGTCCACTACCAGGTCATGTGTCTTCTCAGTCATGTTGACACTGGTCTACTACCAGGTCATGTGTCTTCTCAGTCATCTTGACACTGGTCTACTACCATTGCTTTAATGTATTGTTGTTCTCATTAATATTGTTGTTGTAGTTGTTGTTCACTACTACTATTATTATTGCTGTTGGTCCCACCATTTATTTATAAATATATATATATATATATTATATATAAATATTTGTATTTAATTTTTCGATATGTATACTTTGACAATGTAAGTAATAATGAACTTGCCATGTCAATAAAGTCAATTGAATTGAGAGAGAGAGAGAGAGAGAGAGAGAGAGAGAGAGAGAGAGAGAGACAGAGAGAGACAGAGAGAGAGACAGAGAGAGAGAGAGAGAGAGACAGAGAGAGAGAGAGAGGGAGAGAGAGAGAGAGACAGAGAGGGAGAGAGAGACAGAGAGAGAGAGAGAGAGAGAGAGAGAGAGAGAGAGAGAGAGAGAGAGAGAGAGAGAGAGAGAGAGAAACACCAAATTGAGACTCTGCACGCAGAATTCTGCAAAAATATCCTCCGTGTACAACGTAGAACACCAAATAATGCATGCAGAGCAGAATTAGGCCGATACCCACTAATTATCAGAATCCAGAAAAGAGCCGTTAAATTCTACAACCACCTAAAAGGAAGCGATTCACAAACCTTCCATAACAAAGCCATCACAAACAGAGAGATGAACCTGGAGAAGAGTCCCCTAAGCAAGCTGGTCCTGGGGCTCTGTTCACAAACACAAACACACCCTACAGAGACCTAGGACAGCAGCACAATTAGACCCAACCAAATCATGAGAAAACAAAAAGATAATTACTTGACACATTGGAAAGAATTAACAAAAAACAGAGCAAACTAGAATGCTATTTGGCCCTAAACAGAGAGTACACAGTGGCAGAATACCTGACCACTGTGACAGACCCAAAATTAAGGAAAGCTTTGACAATGTACAGACTCAGTGAGCATAGCCTTGCTATTGAGAAAGGCCGCCGTAGGCAGACATGGCTCTCAAGAGAAGACAGGCTATGTGCACACTGCCCACAAAATGAGGTGGAAACTGAGATGCACTTGCTAACCTCCTGCCCAATGTATGACCATATTAGAGACACATATTTCCCTCAGATTACACAGATCCACAAAGAATTCGAAACCAAATCCAATTTTGAAAAACTCCCAATTTGTAAGTCGCTCTGGATAAGAGCGTCTGCTAAATGACTTAAATGTAAATGTACTGGGTGAAATTCCACAGTGTGCCATCACAGCAGCAAGATTTGTGACCTGTTGCCACGAGAAAAGGGCAACCAGTGATGAACAAACACCATTGTAAATACAACCCATATTTATGCTTATTTATTTTATCTTGTGTCCTTTAACCATTTGTACATTGTTAAAACACTGTATATATAATATGACATTTGGATTGTCTTTATTGTTTTGAAACTTCTGTATGTGTAATGTTTTCTGTTCATTTTTATTGTTTATTTCACTTTATATATTATCTACCTCACTTGCTTTGGCAATGTTAACACATGTTTCCCATGCCAATAAAGCCCCTTGAATTGAATTGAATTGACAGAGAGAGAGAGAGAGAGAGAGAGAGAGAGAGAGAGAGAGAGAGAGAGAGAGAGAGAGAGAGAGAGAGAGAGAGAGAGAGAGAGAGAGAGAGAGAGAGAGAGAGAGAGAGAGAGAGAGAGAGAGAGAGAGAGAGAGAGAGAGAGAGAGAGAGAGAGAGAGAGAGAGAGAGAGAGAGAGAGAGAGAGAGAAAGAAAGAAAGAAAGAAAGAAAGAAAGAAAGAAAGAAAGAAAGAAAGAAAGAAAGAAAGAAAGAAAGAAAGTAAGAAAGAAAGAAAGAAAGAAAGAAAGAAAGAAATAAGAAGAGTAAGAGAGAGAGAAAGAAATAGAGACAGAGAGAGAGAGAGAGAGAGGGAGAGACAGAGAGAGAGAGCAAGAGAGACAGAGAGAGCGAGAGAGAGAGAGAGAGAGAGAGAGAGAGAGAGAGAGAGAGAGAGAGAGAGAAAGATAGAGACAGAGACAGAGAGAGAGAGAGCATGAAAGAGAGTGAGAGCCAGATAGCGTCACACAATGTCCCTTACACACAGACACACACCTTATGCTTTCATAATTGATAGGCCAGTGCTGTCACACATCGTTAGGGCCCTCCAATTAAACAAGACAATTATTAGAGTGGCTGGGTGACCGTGGGGGGAGAAGAGGGCTTGGGGGGTGGGGTTGGGGGGGGGGGGTTGTAACATCAGAGACAGACCACCCTCTTTTCTCTTCTCTCCACGTCTCATGTAAGAGTCATAACGGCACGGCTGACCTTCTACACCGCTGACAGGATCATACAAAGAGCTGACCTGACACCAGATACTGAGAGAGGAGAGGATGGGGAGAGGGACAGAGACAGAGGGAGAAGAGAAAAGAAAAGACCAGAGAGTTGTGGGGGAACAAGAGAGAGAGGTGTGGGGGAACTGGAGAGAGAGAGGTGTGGGGGGAATTAGAGAGAAAGAGAGAGAGAGAGAGAGAGAGAGAGAGAGAGAGAGAGAGAGAGAGAGAGAGAGAGATGTGAGAGATGTGGGGAAACTGGAGAGAGAGAGAGAGGTGTGGGGGGGAACTAGAGAGAGAGGTGTGGGGGAACTAGAGAAAGAGGTGTGGGGGGAACTGAGAGAGAGAGAGGGTGTGGGGGAACTAGAGAGAGAGAGAGAGAGAGAGAGAGAGAGAGAGAGAGAGAGAGAGAGAGAGAGAGAGAGAGAGAGAGAGAGAGAGAGAGAGAGGTGTGGGGGGGAACTGAGAGAGAGAGAGAGAGAGAGGTGTGGGGGAACTAGAGAGAGAGTGTGGGGGAACTGAGAGAGAGAGAGAGAGGTGTGGGGGAACTAGAGAGAGAGAGAGAGAGAGGTGTGGGGGAACTGGAGAGAGAGAGAGGTATGGGGGAGACTAGAGAGAGAGAGAGAGATGTGGGGGAACTGGAGAGAGAGAGAGAGAGAGAGAGAGTGTGGGGGAACTAGAGAGAGAGAGAGAGAGAGGTGGGGGAACTGGAGAGAGAGAGAGAGAGAGAGAGAGAGAGAGAGAGAGAGAGAGAGAGAGAGAGAGAGAGAGAGAGAGAGAGAGAGAGAGGTGTGGGGGGAACTAGAGAGAGACAGAGAGAGGTGTGAGGGGAACTAGAGAGAGAGAGAGAGAGAGAGAGAGAGAGAGAGGTGGGGGGGAACTAGAGAGAGAGAGAGAGAGAGAGAGAGAGAGAGAGAGAGAGAGAGGTGGGGGAACTAGAGAGAGAGAGAGAGAGAGAGAGAGAGAGAGAGAGAGAGAGAGAGAGAGAGAGAGGTGGGGAAACTAGAGAGAGAGAGAGAGGTGTGAGGGGAACTAGAGAGAGAGAGAGAGAGAGAGAGAGAGAGAGAGAGAGAGAGAGGTGTGGGGGGAACTAGAGAGAGAGAGAGAGAGAGAGAGAGAGGTGTGGGGGGAACTAGAGAGAGAGAGAGAGAGAGAGAGAGAGAGAGAGAGAGAGAGAGAGAGAGAGAGAGAGAGAGAGAGAGGTGGGGAAACTAGAGAGAGAGAGAGAGAGAGGTGTCAATAGGTCATCCTATTTTTTCTAACTTAATTGAGGAAAATAAGAACAATCCGAAATCCTTTTTGATACTGTGGCAAAGCTAACTAAAAAGCAGCATTCCCCAAGAGAGGACGACTTTCACTTTAGCAGTGATAAATTCATGAACTTCTTTGAGGAAAAGATTATGATTATTAGAAAGCAAATTACGGACTCCTCTTTAAATCTGCGTATTCCTTCAAAGCTCAGTTGTCCTGAGTCTGCACAACTCTGCCAGGACCTAGGATCAAGAGAGACGCTCAGTATTTATGCTGCAGTAGTTTATGTGTCGGGGGGCTAGGGTCAGTTTGTTTATCTGGAGTACTTCTCCTGTCCTATTCGGTGTCCTGTGTAAATCTAGGGGTGTTGTTCTCTAATTCTCTCCCTTCTCTCTTTTCTCTCTCTCTCGGAGGACCTGAGCCCTAGAACCATGCCCCAGGACTACCTGACATGATGACTCCTTGCTGTCCCCAGTCCACCTGGCCATGCTGCTGCTCCAGTTTCAACTGGCCTGGGCCCTAGGACCATGTCCCAGGACTACCTGACATGAGGACTCCTTGCTGTCCCCAGTCCACCTGGCCATGCTCCTGCTCCAGTTTCAACTGTTCTGCCTTACTATTATTCAACCATGCTGGTCATTTATGAACATTTGAACATCTTGGCCACGTTTTCTGTTATAATCTCCACCTGGCACAGCCAGAAGAGGACTGGCCACCCCACATATGCTCTCTCTAATTCTCTCTTTCTTTCTCTCTCTCGGAGGACCTGAGCCCTAGGACCGTGCCCCAGGACTACCTGACATGATGGCTCCTTGCTGTCCCCAGTCCATCTGACTGTGCTGCTGCTCCAGTTTCAACTGTTCTGCCTTATTATTATTTGACCATGCTGGTCATTTATGAACATTTGAACATCTTGGTCATGTTCTGTTATAATCTCTACCCGGCACAGCCAGAAGAGGACTGGCCACCCCACATAGCCCGGTTCCTCTCTAGGTTTCTTCCTAGGTTTTGGCCTTTCTAGGGAGTTTTTCCTAGCCACCGTGCTTTTACACCTGCATTGTTTGCTGTTTGGGGTTTTAGGCTGGGTTTCTGTACAGCACTTTGAGATATCAGCTGATGTACGAAGGGCTATATAAATAAATTTGATTTGATTTGATTTGATTTGATTTTAGTACTATATCTCTTGACACAATGATGAAAATAATCATGACCTCTAAACCTTCAAGCTGCATACTGGACCCTATTCCAACTAAACTACTGAAAGAGCTGCTTCTGTGCTTGGCCCTCCTATGTTGAACATAATAAACGTCTCTCTATCCATCGGATGTGTACCAAACTCACTAAAAGTGGCAGTAATAAACCTCTCTTGAAAAAAAGCCTAACCTTGACCCAGAAAATATAAAAACTATCGGCCTATAATGAATCTTCCATTCCTCTCAGAAATTTGAGAAAAGGTTGTTGCGCAGCAACTCACTGCCTTCCTGAAGACAAACAATGTATACGAAATGCTTCAGTCTGGTTTTAGACCCCATCATAGCACTGAGGCGGCATTTGTGAAGGTGGTAAATTACATTTGAATGGCATCGGACCGAGGCTCTGCATCTGTCCTCGTGCTCCTAGACCTTAGTGCTTTTGATACCATCAATCACCCACATTATTTTGGAGAGATTGGAAACCCAAATTGATCTACAGACAAGTTCTGGCCTGGTTTAGATCTTATCTGTCGGAAAGATATCAGTTTGTCTCTGTGAATGGTTTGTCTCTGATAAATCAGCTGTAAATTTCGGTGTTCCTCAAGGTTCCGTTTAGGACCACTATTGTTTTCATATATATTGTACTGACAAAACAGAGATGCTTGTTCTAGGTCCCAAGAAACAAAGAAATCTTCTGTTGAATATGACAATTAATCTTAATGGTTGTACAGTCGTCTCAAATAAAACTGTGAAGGACCTCGGCGTTACTCTGGACCCTGATCTCTCTTTTGAAGAACATATCAAGACCATTTCAAGGATAGCTTTTTCCATCTATGTAACATTGCAAAAATCAGAACATTTCTGTCCAAAAATGATGCAGAAAAATTAATCCATGCTTTTTGTCACTTCTAGGTTAGACCCTGCAATGCTCCCTTCGGCTACCGGATAAAACTAAATAAACTTCAGTTAGTGCTAAATACGGTGCTAGAATCCTGACTAGAACCAAAATTTGATCATATTACTCCAGTGCTAGCCTCTCCACACTAGCTTCTGTCAAAAGCAAAGGGCTGATTTCCAAGGTTTTACTGCTAACCTACAAGCATTACATGGGCTTGCTCCTACCATCTCTCTGATTTGGTCCCTGCCATACATACCTACACGTACGCTACGGTCACAAGATGCAAACCTCTAATGGTCCTAGAATTTCAAGCAAACAGCTGGAGGGAGGCAGGGCTTTCTCCTATAGAGCTCCATTTTTATGAACAGGTGTACCTACCCATGTCAGAAACGCAAACTCAGTCTCAACCTTTAAGTCTTTACTGAAGACTCATGTCTTCAGTGGTCATATGATTGGTGTAGTCTGGCTGGTGGGAAGGTGAACGGAAAGGCTCTGGAGCAACGAACACGCCATGCTGTCTCTGTGGCGGTCCCCTCTTTCCACTGGGATTCTGCCTCTGCTTGCCACGGGGGCTGGTCACTCCACCTTACTGAGGCTCTCTCATGCCGTCCCTGGAAAAGGAGTACATCACCTGAGTGGGTTGATTCACTGATGTGGTCATCCTGTCTGGGTTGGCGCCCCCTTGGGTTACATGAGAGATCTTTGTGGGCTATACTAAAGCCTTATCTCCAGGGTAGTGAAGATTGGTGAAGTTTGAAGATATCCCACCAGCAGTGGTGTGAGGGCTTTGTGCTTTTGTAGAAATTAGTGCGGTTATATCCTTCCTGTTTGGCCTGTCGTGTTATCATCGGATGGCGCCACGGTGTCTCCTGACCCTCCTGTCTCAGCCTCAGTATTTATGCTGCAATGGTTCATGTGTCGGGGGGCTAGGGTCAGTTTGTTTATCTGGAGTACTTCTCCTGTCCTATTCAAGGTGTCTGTGTGAATCTAAGTGTACGTTCTCTAATTCTCTCCTTCTCTCTTTCTTTCTCTCTCGGAGGACCTGAGCCCTAGGACCATGCCCCAGGACTACCTGACATGATGACTCCTTGCTGTCCCCAGTCCACCTGGCCATGCTGCTGCTCAGTTTCAACTGTTCTGCATACTATTGACCATGCTGGTCATTTATGAACATTTGAACATCTTGGCCATGTTCTGTTAAAATCTCGACCTTTAACTAGAAGACCAGCTTCCCATAGCCTGGTTCCCTCTCTATGTTTCTTCCTAGGTTTGGCCTTTCTGGGAGTTTTTCCTAGCCACCGTGCTTCTACACCTGCATTGCTTGCTGTTTGGGGTTTTAGGCTGGGTTTCTGTACAGCACTTTGAATATCAGCTGGTATACGAAGGGCTATATAAATACATTTGATTTGAATTGATTTGATTTGAGGTGTGGGGGGAACTAGAGAGAAAGAAAGAGAGGTGGGGAGAACTAGAGGGAGACAGAGAGAGAGACTGGAGAGAGAGGGTGTGGGAAACTGGAGACACAGAGAGAGGTGTTGGGGGAACTGGAGAGAGAGAAAGAGAGAGGTGTGGGGGGAACTAGAGAGACAGATAGAAGTGTGGGGGGGACTAGAGAGAGAGACTGAGAGAGGTGTGGGGGTGAACTAGAGAGAGAGACAGAGAAAGAGTCTCTCTCAAGAGATAAAGCCCCTTGAATTGAATTGAAAAAGAGGTGTGGGGGGGAACTAGAGAGAGAGACAGAGAGAGGTGTGGGGGTGAACTAGAGAGAGAGACAGAGAAAGAGTCTCTCTCAAGAGATAAAGCCCCTTGAATTGAATTGAAAAAGAGGTGTGGGGGGAACTAGAGAGAGAGTCTGAAGCCTCACCCTACTAGAATGTGAAGTCAAATGTCTACTGTTTGCTGATGATCTGGTGCTTCTGTCACCAACCAAGGAGGGCCTACAGCAGCACCTAGAACTTCTGCACAGATTCTGTCAGACCTGGGCCCTGACAATAAATCTCAATAAGACCAAAATAATGGTGTTCCAAAAAAGGTCCAGTACCACAAATACAAATTCTGTCTAGACACTGTTGCCCTAGAGCACACAAAAAACTATACATACCTTGGCCTAAACATCAGTGCCACAGGTAACTTCCAAAAAGCTGTGAACGATCTGAGAGACAAGGCAAGAAGGGCATTCTATGCCATCAAAAGAAACATAAATTTCAACATACCAATTAGGATTTGGCTAAAAATAATTGAATCAGTCATAGAGCCCATTGCCCTTAATGGTGGTGAGGTCTGGGGTCCGCTCACCAACCAAGACTTCACAAAATGGGACAAACACAAAATGGGAATGTAATTGAATTGAGAGAGAGAGAGGCATGGGGAATGTAATTGAATTGAGAGAGAGAGGCGTGGGGAATGTAATTGAATTGAGAGA
>NW_025749239.1:0-26392 GCF_021184085.1 Oncorhynchus gorbuscha
ACAACACTATACATACTGATATTATGTGGTGGTCGCTGTAGCAGGGAGGAGAGAGAGACAACACTATACATACTGATATTATGTGGTGGTCGCTGTAGCAGGGAGGAGAGAGAGACAACACTATACAGCTACTGATATTATGTGGTGGTCGCTGTAGCAGGGAGGAGAGGGAGACAACACTATACATACTGATATTATGTGTGGTCGCCAGCAGGGAGGAGAGAGAGACAACACTACATACTGATATTATGTGGTGGTCGCTCAGCAGGGAGGAGAGACAACACTATACATACTGATATTATGTGGTGGTCGCTGTAGCAGTAGAGAGATATAACATCATTACACGAGGTATTATGGTATTGCGCAGCAGGTGGCAGAGAGATCACCATAACAAAACGATAATACACTAAGGCAACGCCGCAGCGGGGATGGAGAAGATATAATGCTCATGTGGTGGTCGCTGTAGCAGGGAGAGAGAGAGAGACAACACTATACATACTGATATTATGTGGTGGTCGCTGTAGCAGGGAGGAGAGGGAGACAACACTATACATACTGATATTATGTGGTGGTCGCTGTAGCAGGGAGGAGAGAGAGACAACACTATACATACTGATATTATGTGGTGGTCGCTGTAGCAGGGAGGGAGAGAGAGACAACACTATACATACTGATATTATGTGGTGGTCACTGTAGCAGGGAGGAGAGAGAGACAACACTATACATACTGATATTATGTGGTGGTCGCTATAGCAGGGAGGAGAGACAACACTATACATACTGATATTATGTGGTGGTCGCTGTAGCAGGGAGGAGAGAGAGACAACACTATACATACTGATATTATGTGGTGGTCGCTGTAGCAGGGAGGAGAGAGAGACAACACTATACATACTGATATTATGTGGTGGTCGCTGTAGCAGGGAGGAGAGGGAGACAACACTACATACTGATATTATGTGGTGGTCGCTGTAGCAGGGAGGAGAGGGACAACACTATACATACTGATATTATGTGGTGGTCGCTGATATTAGCAGGGAGGAGAGAGAGACAACACTATACATACTGATATTATGTGGTGGTCACTGTAGCAGGGAGGAGAGAGAGACAACACTATACATATGATATTATGTGGTGGTCGCTGTAGCAGGGAGAGAGAGACAACACTATACATACTGATATTATGTGGTGGTCGGGCTGTAGCAGGGAGGAGAGAGAGACAACACTATACATACTGATATTATGTGGTGGTCGCTGTAGCAGGGAGGAGAGAGAGACAACACTATACATACTCGATATTATGTGGTGGTCGCGTAGCAGGGAGGAGAGAGAGACAACACTATACATACTGATATTATGTGGTGGTCGCTGTAGCAGGGAGGAGAGAGAGACAACACTATACATACTGATATTATGTGGTGGTCGCTGTAGCAGGGAGGAGAGAGAGACAACACTATACATACTGATATTATGTGGTGGTCACTGTAGCAGGGGAGGAGAGAGAGACAACACTATACATACTGATATTATGTGGTGGTCTGTAGCAGGGAGGGAGAGAGACAACACTATACATACTGATATTATGTGGTGGTCGCTGTAGCAGGGAGGAGAGACAACACTATACATACTGAGACAGGCCGCTGTAGCAGGGAGGAGAGAGAGACTGCACATACTGATATTATGTGGTGGTCGCTGTAGCAGGGAGGAGAGACAACACTATACATACTGATATTATGTGGTGGTCGCTGTAGCAGGGAGGAGAGAGAGACAACACTATACATACTGATATTATGTGGTGGTCGCTGTAGCAGGGAGGAGAGAGAGACAACACTATACATACTGATATTATGTGGTGGTCGCTGTAGCAGGGAGGAGAGAGAGACAACACTATACATACTAGCAGGGAGGAGAGACAACATATTATGTGGTGGTCGCTATAGCAGGGAGAGAGGAGACAACACTATACATACTGATATTATGTGGTGGTCGCTGTAGCAGGGAGGAAAGAGAGACAACACTATACATACTGATATTATGTGGTGGTCGCTGTAGCAGGGAGGAGAGAGAGACAACACTATACATACTGATATTATGTGGTGGTCGCTGTAGCAGGGAGGAGAGAGCATACTGACAACACTATACATACTGATATTATGTGGTGGTCGCTGTAGCAGGGAGGGAGAGACAACACTATACATACTGATATTATGTGGTGGTCGCTATAGCAGGGAGGAGAGAGAGACAACACTATACATACTGATATTATGTGGTGGTCGCTGTAGCAGGAGGAGAGAGAGACAACACTATACATACTGATATTATGTGGTGGTCGCTATAGCAGGGAGGAGAGGGAGACAACACTATACATACTGATATTATGTGGTGGTCGCTGTAGCAGGGAGGAGAGAGACAACACTATACATACTGATATTATGTGGTGGTCGCTGTAGCAGGGAGGAGAGGGAGACAACACTATACATACTGATATTATGTGGTGGTCGCTGTAGCAGGGAGGAGAGAGAGACAACACTATACATACTGATATTATGTGGTGGTCGCTATAGCAGGGAGGAGAGGGAGACAACACTATACATACTGATATTATGTGGTGGTCGCTGTAGCAGGGAGGAGAGAGAGACAACACTATACATACTGATATTATGTGGTGGTCGCTGTAGCAGGGAGGAGAGAGAGACAACACTATACATACTGATATTATGTGGTGGTCGCTATAGCAGGGAGGAGAGAGAGACAACACTATACATACTGATATTATGTGGTGGTCACTGTAGCAGGGAGGAGAGAGAGACAACACTATACATACTGATATTATGTGGTGGTCGCTGTAGCAGGGAGGAGAGAGAACTGGTGCTAGTCACTCGCTTTCTTTAAAAAAATAGAGTAGCAAGTCTGAGCCAGGCGGCACAATCAAAACAATTGCTGTCGGACTCCCTCTCGTCATTTGTGTGTCTTAATTATTTAATCAAAAAGTGTGCTTAAAGCATCAGACGAGCTCAGGGCATATAGTTGATTTGATTAAAATACCACAGGATGTGTCTATATGGGGGAAAAATACACGTTTTAACATTTCAACTAATCGATTGGTCAAAAAAATGTTTTATTTAGTTTCCTTTTCACTCTATCAATTAGGTTAGTATTGTGAAGTAACTACCATGTTGATCCATCCTCAGTTTCTCCTATTACAGACATTAAACTCTAACTGTTTTAGTCACCATTGGCCTCCATGGTGAAATCCCTGAGCGCGGTCTCCTTCCTCTCCGGCAACTGAGTTGGGAAGTGACTGGGTGTATTGCTACGCCACCCAAATCGTAATGAATAACTTCACCATGCTCAAAGGGGGATACATATTTTTTCTTCTTCTCTCATCTACCAACCCCTCTTTGCGAGGCATTGGAAAACCTCCTTTCTAGTTGAATCTGTTTTGAAATTCACTGCTTGTCTGAGTGACCTTATAATTATCTGTGTAATATATGAATAATAATAATATATATAATAATAATATATGCCATTTAGCAGACGCTTTTATCCAAAGCGACTTACAGTCATGTGTGCATACATTCTACGTATGGGTGGTCCCGGAATCGAACCCACTACCCTGGCGTTACAAGCGCCATGCTCTACCAACTGAGCTACAGAAGGACCAGAGTGTGGAGTACAGAGATGAGGGAGTCGTGTTAAATACTATGCACACAGAGTCCATGCAACATATTATTTAACTTGTTCAAAAACTTTTCACTCATTAACTTATTTAGGTTTGCTGTAACAAAGGGTTTGAGTGTGTTGACTAATGTGTAAACATTTCAGAAAACATCATTCCACTTTGACATTATGGGGTATTATGGGGCGGCAGCGTAGCCTAGTGGTTACAGCGTTGGACTAGTAACCGGAAGGTTGCGAGTTCAAACCCCGAGCTGACAAGGTACAAATCTGAACAGGCAGTTCTTGCCTTGAACAGGCAGTTCTTGCCTTGAACAGGCAGTTAACCCACTGTTCCCAGGCCGTCATTGAAAATAAGAATATGTTCTAACTGACTTGCCTGGTTAAATAAAGGTAAAATTAAATTAAATTGTGTGTTGGAAGGTCAGTGACAAACATCTCAATTTTAAATTTCAGGCTGTAACTCAACCAACTGTAGAGGAAGTCTTTGCTCTACATACGTAGAATGTATGCACATGGCTGTAAGTCGCTTTGGATAAAAGCGTCTGCTAAATGGCATATATATTAAGTCCAGGGGTTTGAATACTTACCGAAGGCACTGCCGTGTGCAGCCGACCAAGGACACATTCTTTAGTTGCTTTCCCTGTTGCCTGCACTCGACGTTCACTTCAGTTCCTGTATTACTTCTTACTGAACTCTAACCTCTGACCCCACAGCGGATGACCTGAAGCCTCCTCCGTACAGCGAGGTTGCCCAGAGCGACGACGTCGACGCATCTCGCCTTGCCCTCCCCATTCTCCCTCCCCCTCTCTTTGAGGGTGAAGACTCTGCCAGCATCATAAGCGAGGCCCCGCTCCATACACCCCCAGCCCCAGCCGGCATGAGCGTCCTGTCAACCCCAGCCAATCACATTCAGAGGACCGACCCAACTAGACCAACTGAACCCTGATGCAGACTGACTCTTTACCTCCTTTCCAAGTGCTGCCTTCTAACCTCAGCGATCCCTGCCAGCTATGCTCTCACTAAACCGAGAGGGCAGACTATGTTTTCTAGTTTTTAAAAAGGTTTGTTTTCTATTTTCTACTGTCTGAAAGTGATTTATTGTGATCATGGATATGATAAATGAATAAAATATAATGTGGTGGAGTTGATGGGAGTTTGACTCTGCTATACCACTGCTCCTCTCTGGAACACCCCACTGCCTCATGGGAAGGAGAGATGTACACAGCCGCCAGCAACGGAGAGGAGAAATGTCTCAATAATATCTGATATCCAATGAGTCCATAATGGCCTTTAGTGCTCGTCCTCCAGCCCAGTGCTCCCTATCAGAGGTGTGTATCCGCGGCCCTCTCAGAACCAACTCAAACACTGTTCTACAGATCTTTAAAACGTCCAACAGAGTTTTCCTTGGCGAGTTAGAGGGGTGTCAATTAATTTCCAAGTTATCTACTGAAAAGAATGTTGGAAATAAACTACTTGATCATAATGTTTATACTACAATCGTGATAATGAGTAGTGTCTACAGTCCATCGTAGTGTCGTCATCTCGTCACTATCTGGCTTGGTTACGACATTTGATTTGATTTTGAACCTAAACCTGTAGAATGATGTCCTTTTCTGTTATTGTCTCACCCCGTCGGCTAGGAGTTTTTCCTCAACCAAAACTTCCGGACCTTAAAGCCTATAACTAGGTCCATAGGGCTTTTCCTGATCAGGTCATGTACTGGGAGAGACTCTTAAGGCCTAGTCCACTCCGGTCGCTGAATATGGGAGATGTAATGCGATTTACCATAACCCCCATTGGAGCGTATAGACTATAGTTATGTCCCAATCACATCTCCTTTCTCCCTAAGGGTGCATTTTGTTCTCTTCACTGATTTGAAAGGAAATGACTAGTTTTTAGATGGAAACTCCCTCTAGCTCATGCCTCAACCAATCCAATGCTTTATGAGAAAGAGTGAATTATTCAGGAGAAATTAGATATTGGGACGCACCCTAAGTATCCCAGGAGGAGATACGGTGGTCTACGATGACTCGCCAGAGCTAAGGGGCTTCACGGTGACCCCACAAACAATAATAATGGTGTATGTGTGGTGTGAAGTACTATGGGAAAGTTTACCGATGAGACCCATTTGAAAGACGTCCATAAGCGTTGAATGGTTGGCGGCAGTGTAAGATGACTTTACATGTTATTGTTACATGATTGTCCTTAGTTTTGTGATAACCTCTCGGTGTCTGTCCTTTCCAGTTTCCTAACCTCGCCTCATTGGCCTTTACACTATACAGTTGTTGGTATTGAGTTACTTCATTCAACATCTCTGCACAATAGTTGGAACCAAATAAAGACCAACTCCTTGATTTACACACTTCGTAATATAGCAGGTTTCTGTCCGTTTAACCAGCTAGGTTATTTAAATAGTTTTTGTTTTCATGTTCATTCCTGTGGTTTAAGTGCTTGTCAAACCATCCCAAACAGGTGTGCGTTTATGGGGTTTGATTCTGCATTTTAGAGACTTGATTTTATTGTTGGGAATTTTGGGGAGTAATTAATTGTACATTAAACATATGTTCATATCTCGTTTCTGGTGTGTCCGTCTTTTCACAGGTCAAAATGTAATTTTCACACTGAGGCCCGTTATTCTGCCAACACTTCTAAAGGTTTCATCATTTCGTATCCATTGCTTTATTTTAATTCCTTCAAGTTTTGTTGATAATCGAGCTAATATTTCCTCCCCCTCTAATGTTCACTATTCCACCTCAACAAGTATTGTTATATTGAGCCACTAGGGGGGAGTATTGCTCCAAGTTTTATTTCAACCAAGCCTCTGTGGCAGAGCCTGCTCTACATGAACCACCTGTTGAAGATGTTCCTTAAAGCTAGTCTATAGGGCCTCTGTAGACTACTCTACAAGATGTTCCTTAAAGCTAGTCTATAGGGCCTCTGTAGACTACTCTACAGGATGTTCCTTAAAGCTAGTCTATAGGGCCTCTGTAGACTGCTCTACAGGATGTTCCTTAAAGCTAGTCTATAGGGCCTCTGTAGACTACTCTACAGTATGTTCCTTAAAGCTAGTCTATAGGGCCTCTGTAGACTACTCTACAGGATGTTCCTTAAAGCTAGTCTATAGGGCCTCTGTAGACTACTCTACAGGATTTTCCTTAAAGCTAGTCTATAGGGCCTCTGTAGACTGCTCTACAAGATGTTCCTTAAAGCTAGTCTATAGGGCCTCTAGACTACTCTACAAGATGTTCCTTAAAGCTAGTCTATAGGGCCTCTGTAGACTACTCTACAGGATGTTCCTTAAAGCTAGTCTATAGGGCCTCTGTAGACTACAAGATGTTCCTTAAATCTAGTCTACAGGGCCTCTGTAGACTACTCTACAAGATGTTCCTTAAATCTAGTCTATAGGGCCTCTGTAGACTACTCTACAAGATGTTCCTTAAATCTAGTCTATAGGGCCTCTGTAGACTACTCTACAAGATGTTCCTTATAGCTAGTCTATAGGGCCTCTGTAGACTACTCTACAAGATGTTCCTTATAGCTAGTCTATAGGGCCTCTGTAGACTACTCTACAAGATGTTCCTTATAGCTAGTCTATAGGGCCTCTGTAGACTACTCTACAAGATGTTCCTTATAGCTAGTCTATAGGGCCTCTGTAGACTACTCTACAAGATGTTCCTTATAGCTAGTCTATAGGGCCTCTCTAGACTACTCTACAAGATGTTCCTTAAATCTAGTCTACAGGGCCTCTGTAGACTACTCTACAAGATGTTCCTTAAATCTAGTCTATAGGGCCTCTAGACTACTCTATAGGATGTTCCTTATAAAGCTAGTCTATAGGGCCTCTGTAGACTACTCTACAAGATGTTCCTTATAGCTAGTCTATAGGGCCTCTGTAGACTACTCTACAAGATGTTCCACAGTGTTCCTTAAAGCTAGTCTATAGGGCCTCTGTAGACTGCTCTCCAAGATGTTCCACAGTGTTCCTTAAAGCTAGTCTATAGGGCCTCTGTAGACTGCTCTCCAAGATGTTCCACAGTGTTCCTTAAAGCTAGTCTATAGGGCCTCTGTAGACTGCTCTCCAAGATGTTCCACAGTGTTCCTTATAGCTAGTCTATAGGGCCTCTAGACTACTCTATAGGATGTTCCTTATAAAGCTAGTCTATAGGGCCTCTGTAGACTGCTCTCCAAGATGTTCCACAGTGTTCCTTATAGCTAGTCTATAGGGCCTCTAGACTACTCTATAGGATGTTCCTTATAAAGCTAGTCTATAGGGCCTCTGTAGACTGCTCTCCAAGATGTTCCACAGTGTTCCTTATAGCTAGTCTATAGGGCCTCTAGACTACTCTATAGGATGTTCCTTATAAAGCTAGTCTATAGGGCCTCTGTAGACTACTCTACAAGATGTTCCTTATAGCTAGTCTATAGGGCCTCTGTAGACTACTCTACAAGATGTTCCACAGTGTTCCTTAAAGCTAGTCTATAGGGCCTCTGTAGACTGCTCTCCAAGATGTTCCACAGTGTTCCTTAAAGCTAGTCTATAGGGCCTCTGTAGACTGCTCTCCAAGATGTTCCACAGTGTTCCTTAAAGCTAGTCTATAGGGCCTCTGTAGACTGCTCTCCAAGATGTTCCACAGTGTTCCTTAAAGCTAGTCTATAGGGCCTCTGTAGACTGCTCTCCAAGATGTTCCACAGTGTTCCTTATAGCTAGTCTATAGGGCCTCTGTAGACTACTCTACAAGATGTTCCACAGTGTTCCTTATAGCTAGTCTATAGGGCCTCTGTAGACTGCTCTCCAAGATGTTCCACAGTGTTCCTTAAATCTAGTCTATAGGGCCTCTGTAGACTACTCTACAAGATGTTCCTTAAATCTAGTCTATAGGGCCTCTGTAGACTACTCTACAAGATGTTCCTTATAGCTAGTCTATAGGGCCTCTGTAGACTACTCTACAAGATGTTCCTTATAGCTAGTCTATAGGGCCTCTGTAGACTACTCTACAAGATGTTCCTTAAAGCTAGTCTATAGGGCCTCTGTAGACTACTCTACAAGATGTTCCTTAAAGCTAGTCTATAGGGCCTCTAGACTACTCTACAAGATGTTCCTTAAAGCTAGTCTATAGGGCCTCTGTAGACTACTCTACAGGATGTTCCTTAAAGCTAGTCTATAGGGCCTCTGTAGACTACAAGATGTTCCTTAAATCTAGTCTACAGGGCCTCTGTAGACTACTCTACAAGATGTTCCTTAAATCTAGTCTATAGGGCCTCTGTAGACTACTCTACAAGATGTTCCTTAAATCTAGTCTATAGGGCCTCTGTAGACTACTCTACAAGATGTTCCTTATAGCTAGTCTATAGGGCCTCTGTAGACTACTCTACAAGATGTTCCTTATAGCTAGTCTATAGGGCCTCTGTAGACTACTCTACAAGATGTTCCTTATAGCTAGTCTATAGGGCCTCTGTAGACTACTCTACAAGATGTTCCTTATAGCTAGTCTATAGGGCCTCTGTAGACTACTCTACAAGATGTTCCTTATAGCTAGTCTATAGGGCCTCTCTAGACTACTCTACAAGATGTTCCTTAAATCTAGTCTACAGGGCCTCTGTAGACTACTCTACAAGATGTTCCTTAAATCTAGTCTATAGGGCCTCTAGACTACTCTATAGGATGTTCCTTATAAAGCTAGTCTATAGGGCCTCTGTAGACTACTCTACAAGATGTTCCTTATAGCTAGTCTATAGGGCCTCTGTAGACTACTCTACAAGATGTTCCACAGTGTTCCTTAAAGCTAGTCTATAGGGCCTCTGTAGACTGCTCTCCAAGATGTTCCACAGTGTTCCTTAAAGCTAGTCTATAGGGCCTCTGTAGACTGCTCTCCAAGATGTTCCACAGTGTTCCTTAAAGCTAGTCTATAGGGCCTCTGTAGACTGCTCTCCAAGATGTTCCACAGTGTTCCTTATAGCTAGTCTATAGGGCCTCTAGACTACTCTATAGGATGTTCCTTATAAAGCTAGTCTATAGGGCCTCTGTAGACTGCTCTCCAAGATGTTCCACAGTGTTCCTTATAGCTAGTCTATAGGGCCTCTAGACTACTCTATAGGATGTTCCTTATAAAGCTAGTCTATAGGGCCTCTGTAGACTGCTCTCCAAGATGTTCCACAGTGTTCCTTATAGCTAGTCTATAGGGCCTCTAGACTACTCTATAGGATGTTCCTTATAAAGCTAGTCTATAGGGCCTCTGTAGACTACTCTACAAGATGTTCCTTATAGCTAGTCTATAGGGCCTCTGTAGACTACTCTACAAGATGTTCCACAGTGTTCCTTAAAGCTAGTCTATAGGGCCTCTGTAGACTGCTCTCCAAGATGTTCCACAGTGTTCCTTAAAGCTAGTCTATAGGGCCTCTGTAGACTGCTCTCCAAGATGTTCCACAGTGTTCCTTAAAGCTAGTCTATAGGGCCTCTGTAGACTGCTCTCCAAGATGTTCCACAGTGTTCCTTAAAGCTAGTCTATAGGGCCTCTGTAGACTGCTCTCCAAGATGTTCCACAGTGTTCCTTATAGCTAGTCTATAGGGCCTCTGTAGACTACTCTACAAGATGTTCCACAGTGTTCCTTATAGCTAGTCTATAGGGCCTCTGTAGACTGCTCTCCAAGATGTTCCACAGTGTTCCTTAAATCTAGTCTATAGGGCCTCTGTAGACTACTCTACAAGATGTTCCTTAAATCTAGTCTATAGGGCCTCTGTAGACTACTCTACAAGATGTTCCTTATAGCTAGTCTATAGGGCCTCTGTAGACTACTCTACAAGATGTTCCTTATAGCTAGTCTATAGGGCCTCTGTAGACTACTCTACAAGATGTTCCTTAAAGCTAGTCTATAGGGCCTCTGTAGACTACTCTACAGGATGTTCCTTAAAGCTAGTCTATAGGGCCTCTGTAGACTGCTCTACAGGATGTTCCTTAAAGCTAGTCTATAGGGCCTCTGTAGACTACTCTACAGTATGTTCCTTAAAGCTAGTCTATAGGGCCTCTGTAGACTACTCTACAGGATGTTCCTTAAAGCTAGTCTATAGGGCCTCTGTAGACTACTCTACAGGATTTTCCTTAAAGCTAGTCTATAGGGCCTCTGTAGACTGCTCTACAAGATGTTCCTTAAAGCTAGTCTATAGGGCCTCTAGACTACTCTACAAGATGTTCCTTAAAGCTAGTCTATAGGGCCTCTGTAGACTACTCTACAGGATGTTCCTTAAAGCTAGTCTATAGGGCCTCTGTAGACTACAAGATGTTCCTTAAATCTAGTCTACAGGGCCTCTGTAGACTACTCTACAAGATGTTCCTTAAATCTAGTCTATAGGGCCTCTGTAGACTACTCTACAAGATGTTCCTTAAATCTAGTCTATAGGGCCTCTGTAGACTACTCTACAAGATGTTCCTTATAGCTAGTCTATAGGGCCTCTGTAGACTACTCTACAAGATGTTCCTTATAGCTAGTCTATAGGGCCTCTGTAGACTACTCTACAAGATGTTCCTTATAGCTAGTCTATAGGGCCTCTGTAGACTACTCTACAAGATGTTCCTTATAGCTAGTCTATAGGGCCTCTGTAGACTACTCTACAAGATGTTCCTTATAGCTAGTCTATAGGGCCTCTCTAGACTACTCTACAAGATGTTCCTTAAATCTAGTCTACAGGGCCTCTGTAGACTACTCTACAAGATGTTCCTTAAATCTAGTCTATAGGGCCTCTAGACTACTCTATAGGATGTTCCTTATAAAGCTAGTCTATAGGGCCTCTGTAGACTACTCTACAAGATGTTCCTTATAGCTAGTCTATAGGGCCTCTGTAGACTACTCTACAAGATGTTCCACAGTGTTCCTTAAAGCTAGTCTATAGGGCCTCTGTAGACTGCTCTCCAAGATGTTCCACAGTGTTCCTTAAAGCTAGTCTATAGGGCCTCTGTAGACTGCTCTCCAAGATGTTCCACAGTGTTCCTTAAAGCTAGTCTATAGGGCCTCTGTAGACTGCTCTCCAAGATGTTCCACAGTGTTCCTTATAGCTAGTCTATAGGGCCTCTAGACTACTCTATAGGATGTTCCTTATAAAGCTAGTCTATAGGGCCTCTGTAGACTGCTCTCCAAGATGTTCCACAGTGTTCCTTATAGCTAGTCTATAGGGCCTCTAGACTACTCTATAGGATGTTCCTTATAAAGCTAGTCTATAGGGCCTCTGTAGACTGCTCTCCAAGATGTTCCACAGTGTTCCTTATAGCTAGTCTATAGGGCCTCTAGACTACTCTATAGGATGTTCCTTATAAAGCTAGTCTATAGGGCCTCTGTAGACTACTCTACAAGATGTTCCTTATAGCTAGTCTATAGGGCCTCTGTAGACTACTCTACAAGATGTTCCACAGTGTTCCTTAAAGCTAGTCTATAGGGCCTCTGTAGACTGCTCTCCAAGATGTTCCACAGTGTTCCTTAAAGCTAGTCTATAGGGCCTCTGTAGACTGCTCTCCAAGATGTTCCACAGTGTTCCTTAAAGCTAGTCTATAGGGCCTCTGTAGACTGCTCTCCAAGATGTTCCACAGTGTTCCTTAAAGCTAGTCTATAGGGCCTCTGTAGACTGCTCTCCAAGATGTTCCACAGTGTTCCTTATAGCTAGTCTATAGGGCCTCTGTAGACTACTCTACAAGATGTTCCACAGTGTTCCTTATAGCTAGTCTATAGGGCCTCTGTAGACTGCTCTCCAAGATGTTCCACAGTGTTCCTTATAGCTAGTCTATAGGGCCTCTGTAGACTGCTCTCCAAGATGTTCCACAGTGTTCCTCAAGGCTAGTCTATAGGGCCTCTGTAGACTGCTCTCCAAGATGTTCCACAGTGTTCCTCAAGGCTAGTCTATAGGGCCTCTGTAGACTACTCTCCAAGATGTTCCACAGTGTTCCTTAAAGCTAGTCTATAGGGCCTCTGTAGACTGCTCTCCAAGATGTTCCACAGTGTTCCTCAAGGCTAGTCTATAGGGCCTCTGTAGACTACTCTCCAAGATGTTCCACAGTGTTCCTTAAAGCTAGTCTATAGGGCCTCTGTAGACTGCTCTCCAAGATGTTCCACAGTGTTCCTCAAGGCTAGTCTATAGGGCCTCTGTAGACTGCTCTCCAAGATGTTCCACAGTGTTCCTCAAGGCTAGTCTATAGGGCCTCTGTAGACTGCTCTCCAAGATGTTCCACAGTGTTCCTCAAGGCTAGTCTATAGGGCCTCTGTAGACTGCTCTCCAAGATGTTCCACAGTGTTCCTCAAGGCTAGTCTATAGGGCCTCTGTAGACTACTCTCCAAGATGTTCCACAGTGTTCCTCAAGGCTAGTCTATAGGGCCTCTGTAGACTACTCTCCAAGATGTTCCACAGTGTTCCTCAAGGCTAGTCTATAGGGCCTCTGTAGACTGCTCTCCAAGATGTTCCACAGTGTTCCTCAAGGCTAGTCTATAGGGCCTCTGTAGACTACTCTCCAAGATGTTCCACAGTGTTCCTCAAGGCTAGTCTATAGGGCCTCTGTAGACTGCTCTCCAAGATGTTCCACAGTGTTCCTCAAGGCTAGTCTATAGGGCCTCTGTAGACTGCTCTCCAAGATGTTCCACAGTGTTCCTTAAAGCTAGTCTATAGGGCCTCTGTAGACTGCTCTCCAAGATGTTCCACAGTGTTCCTCAAGGCTAGTCTATAGGGCCTCTGTAGACTGCTCTCCAAGATGTTCCACAGTGTTCCTCAAGGCTAGTCTATAGGGCCTCTGTAGACTGCTCTCCAAGATGTTCCACAGTGTTCCTCAAGGCTAGTCTATAGGGCCTCTGTAGACTGCTCTCCAAGATGTTCCACAGTGTTCCTCAAGGCTAGTCTATAGGGCCTCTGTAGACTGCTCTCCAAGATGTTCCACAGTGTTCCTCAAGGCTAGTCTATAGGGCCTCTGTAGACTGCTCTCCAAGATGTTCCACAGTGTTCCTCAAGGCTAGTCTATAGGGCCTCTGTAGACTGCTCTCCAAGATGTTCCACAGTGTTCCTCAAGGCTAGTCTATAGGGCCTCTGTAGACTGCTCTCCAAGATGTTCCACAGTGTTCCTCAAGGCTAGTCTATAGGGCCTCTGTAGACTACTCTCAAGATGTTCCACAGTGTTCCTCAAGGCTAGTCTATAGGGCCTCTGTAGACTACTCTCCAAGATGTTCCACAGTGTTCCTCAAGGCTAGTCTATAGGGCCTCTGTAGACTACTCTCCAAGATGTTCCACAGTGTTCCTCAAGGCTAGTCTATAGGGCCTCTGTAGACTACTCTCCAAGATGTTCCACAGTGTTCCTCAAGGCTAGTCTATAGGGCCTCTGTAGACTGCTCTCCAAGATGTTCCACAGTGTTCCTCAAGGCTAGTCTATAGGGCCTCTGTAGACTGCTCTCCAAGATGTTCCACAGTGTTCCTCAAGGCTAGTCTATAGGGCCTCTGTAGACTGCTCTCCAAGATGTTCCACAGTGTTCCTCAAGGCTAGTCTATAGGGCCTCTGTAGACTACTCTCCAAGATGTTCCACAGTGTTCCTCAAGGCTAGTCTATAGGGCCTCTGTAGACTACTCTCCAAGATGTTCCACAGTGTTCCTCAAGGCTAGTCTATAGGGCCTCTGTAGACTGCTCTCCAAGATGTTCCACAGTGTTCCTCAAGGCTAGTCTATAGGGCCTCTGTAGACTGCTCTCCAAGATGTTCCACAGTGTTCCTCAAGGCTAGTCTATAGGGCCTCTGTAGACTGCTCTCCAAGATGTTCCACAGTGTTCCTCAAGGCTAGTCTATAGGGCCTCTGTAGACTGCTCTCAAGATGTTCCACAGTGTTCCTCAAGGCTAGTCTATAGGGCCTCTGTAGACTACTCTCCAAGATGTTCCACAGTGTTCCTCAAGGCTAGTCTATAGGGCCTCTGTAGACTACTCTCCAAGATGTTCCACAGTGTTCCTCAAGGCTAGTCTATAGGGCCTCTGTAGACTACTCTCCAAGATGTTCCACAGTGTTCCTCAAGGCTAGTCTCTAGGGCCTCTGTAGACTGCTCTCCAAGATGTTCCACAGTGTTCCTCAAGGCTAGTCTATAGGGCCTCTGTAGACTGCTCTCCAAGATGTTCCACAGTGTTCCTCAAGGCTAGTCTATAGGGCCTCTGTAGACTACTCTCCAAGATGTTCCACAGTGTTCCTCAAGGCTAGTCTATAGGGCCTCTGTAGACTACTCTACAAGATGTTCCACAGTGTTCCTCAAGGCTAGTCTATAGGGCCTCTGTAGACTACTCTCCAAGATGTTCCACAGTGTTCCTCAAGGCTAGTCTATAGGGCCTCTGTAGACTGCTCTCCAAGATGTTCCACAGTGTTCCTCAAGGCTAGTCTATAGGGCCTCTGTAGACTACTCTCCAAGATGTTCCACAGTGTTCCTCAAGGCTAGTCTATAGGGCCTCTGTAGACTACTCTCCAAGATGTTCCACAGTGTTCCTCAAGGCTAGTCTATAGGGCCTCTGTAGACTGCTCTCCAAGATGTTCCACAGTGTTCCTCAAGGCTAGTCTATAGGGCCTCTGTAGACTGCTCTCCAAGATGTTCCACAGTGTTCCTCAAGGCTAGTCTATAGGGCCTCTGTAGACTGCTCTCCAAGATGTTCCACAGTGTTCCTCAAGGCTAGTCTATAGGGCCTCTGTAGACTGCTCTCCAAGATGTTCCACAGTGTTCCTCAAGGCTAGTCTATAGGGCCTCTGTAGACTGCTCTCCAAGATGTTCCACAGTGTTCCTCAAGGCTAGTCTATAGGGCCTCTGTAGACTGCTCTCCAAGATGTTCCACAGTGTTCCTCAAGGCTAGTCTATAGGGCCTCTGTAGACTGCTCTCCAAGATGTTCCACAGTGTTCCTCAAGGCTAGTCTATAGGGCCTCTGTAGACTGCTCTCCAAGATGTTCCACAGTGTTCCTCAAGGCTAGTCTATAGGGCCTCTGTAGACTGCTCTCCAAGATGTTCCACAGTGTTCCTCAAGGCTAGTCTATAGGGCCTCTGTAGACTGCTCTCCAAGATGTTCCACAGTGTTCCTCAAGGCTAGTCTATAGGGCCTCTGTAGACTGCTCTCCAAGATGTTCCACAGTGTTCCTCAAGGCTAGTCTATAGGGCCTCTGTAGACTGCTCTCCAAGATGTTCCACAGTGTTCCTCAAGGCTAGTCTATAGGGCCTCTGTAGACTGCTCTCCAAGATGTTCCACAGTGTTCCTCAAGGCTAGTCTATAGGGCCTCTGTAGACTGCTCTCCAAGATGTTCCACAGTGTTCCTCAAGGCTAGTCTATAGGGCCTCTGTAGACTGCTCTCCAAGATGTTCCACAGTGTTCCTCAAGGCTAGTCTATAGGGCCTCTGTAGACTGCTCTCCAAGATGTTCCACAGTGTTCCTCAAGGCTAGTCTATAGGGCCTCTGTAGACTGCTCTCCAAGATGTTCCACAGTGTTCCTCAAGGCTAGTCTCTAGGGCCTCTGTAGACTACTCTCCAAGATGTTCCACAGTGTTCCTCAAGGCTAGTCTCTAGGGCCTCTGTAGACTACTCTCCAAGATGTTCCACAGTGTTCCTCAAGGCTAGTCTATAGGGCCTCTGTAGACTGCTCTCCAAGATGTTCCACAGTGTTCCTCAAGGCTAGTCTATAGGGCCTCTGTAGACTACTCTCCAAGATGTTCCACAGTGTTCCTCAAGGCTAGTCTCTAGGGTATGATACTTGGCATATCTGTTTTTTTATTCCCCGTGAGGGATGGAGAAAATTGTATTCAGAATGCTCAGATTATTCATGGAATAGTGAATTTTAAGACGATGGCTCATTTCAGTCAAAACAAACAGTTAACTCTACCCACTCTTTTTATCCTATACAGATCTCTAGCCCGTGTGTGTTTGTGCGTGGGTGAGTGAGTGATGGCTATAATGAGCAGTCAACCGCAAACAGTCAATGCCAGACCAAGGTGTGGGTGGCAGTTATGGTTTCACCAAGCCACCATGCCAATGCTTCTGTCTGCCTCCTGTTAAAATCCACTCAATGTTTTATTTTTAATTAGCAGGACAAATAAATTACCCCCCCAAAAATAATACAGTCACACATCCAATTAGTAAGAGGTGTCTGAATATTTTTTTAGAAAAAGTTTTTCAGTTGAGACACCGAATCGTTCGACGAAAACTTTACAAACTGTCTGTGTTGCTTGAAACAAGTTAAATGTCACATTTCTCTCCCTTTAGGTTGTCATTCTTCTCAGAGGTTCTGAATATGACATACTGCCCTTGGCTATTTTATATATTCATCTTATCTAGATTAAATACACATTAATCGACCACATCAATGTTAGGCGGTGTAGAAGGTAATGAGTTTGTGTGTTTGTGAGATATTTAAGGCCATCTTCAGGGCTGAAACGCCTTCGGAAAACTCAGCAGTGACTTGAATGTGTTTCAGACAGACACTCGAGGCCACCGACTGCCTCGTGTTTCAGACAGACACTCGAGGCCAACGACTGCCTCGTGTTTCAGACAGACACTCGAGGCCACCGACTGCCTTGTGATTCAGACAGACACTCGAGGCCACCGACTGCCTTGTGATTCAGACAGACACTCGAGGCCACCGACTGCCTTGTGATTCAGACAGACACTCGAGGCCACCGACTGCCTTGTGTTTGATGCCTCTTCTTGTGAACATTGGTGTACTGCTCATCACCTCAGCAGTACACATCACTGACCCCCACATGAAATATTAGGAGGTTAGTTTAGGTGTGAGATGTTTACGTGGTGAAAAAAACCAAGCTCTTCGATCCATACTCACTGAACATGGCATTTCTTTTATAGGCGTTATGTTAAAAGGTGGCACATGGGAGTTCTGAGGGTATTTTCAGGTAAGCGTTAGAGGTAGGCCCACACCTCCACAACACACGTCTCCACAGATGACATTTGTATACATCCTTAGAGAATCATTGACCGCTTCAGAATCAATGAATAATCATAGACATAAAATTAAAATGTAGTTTTGTTTTTTGTCATTGGGGCTCAAGCATAGGTTATCGCTCTCAAATAACCCGCCTAAGTTACCTATCATATGGAAAGTTATTTTTGGAGAGGTAATTGGCGTCTGTGGAAAATACCACACCTTGTGTTTTTAAATTCTGCACATTCCTGCAAAGGCTTAGGATAGATAAGGTCTACAGAGTTGATTTGAGATGTTTTTTCTCCCCTAAATCATTTCAGTTTCATGACTAAAGATATAAACGGTTTAAACTGTTATTTCACTGGACATGAATGTCATCAGTGCGAAGGAGCAACATTTCCCCTGTTACAGCAAACTCATATTTCAGCTAATGGCTGACATGTTCATGAAGTAACATCAAACTTATCCAAATAGGAACCCAAATAGGGACCAAAATAGGAACCCAAATAGGGACCTAAATAGGAACCCAAATAGGGACCAAAATAGGAACCCAAATAGGAACCTAAATAGGGACCTAAATAGGAACCCAAATAGGGACCTAAATAGGAGCCTAAATAGGAACCCAAATAGGAACCTAAATAGGGACCTAAATAGGAACCCAAATAGGAACCTAAATAGGAACCCAAATAGGAACCTAAATAGGAACCCAAATAGGGACCTAAATAGGAACCCAAATAGGAACCTAAATAGGGACCCAAATAGGGACCTAAATAGGAACCCAAATAGGAACCTAAATAGGGACCTAAATAGGAACCCAAATAGGAACCCAAATAGGAACCCAAATAGGGACCTAAATAGGAACCCAAATAGGAACCTAAATAGGGACCTAAATAGGAACCCAAATAGGAACCTAAATAAGAACCCAAATAGGAACCTAAATAGGAACCCAAATAGGGACCTAAATAGGAACCCAAATAGGAACCCAAATAGGAACCCAAATAGGGACCTAAATAGGAACCCAAATAGGAACCTAAATAGGAACCCAAATAGGAACCCAAATAGGAACCTAAATAGGAACCCAAATAGGGACCTAAATAGGAACCCAAATAGGAACTCAAATAGGGACCTAAATAGGAACCCAAATAGGGACCTAAATAGGAACCCAAATAGGAACCCAAATAGGAACCCAAATTGGAACCAAAATAGGAACCCGAGAATGTCCTTAGGCTGTCTGCAGAACCCCATTTTAGTAATTGTTTGATTTGCAGTCATTATTCCTTTTTGGAAATGAAAAGCATGTACACACACACACACACACACACACACACACACACACACACACACACACACACACACACACACACACACACACACACACACACACACACACACACAACTAAGCTAAGAGACGGCCAGCCAAACTCCTGCCAGCTCTGTTTGTTCTGGGCAGTCATTTATTGGTTTTTGAAACACACACACACACACACACACACACACACACACACACACACACACACACACACACACACACACACACACACACACACACACACACACACACTCAGCAATTTATTGGCTTGTGTATTTGATATGTAACAGCAGTGATATGAAGAGTTTGTGTTCTCCTTAGACAACCTGGCAACAGACACTTTATCAAATAACAGTGTTCTTGTTTAGTGTTTTACGTATCGTTAACAGAGATGTTAGAATGTTCCAGAGTTTTCTGTAAGTCTTTAGCTGACCCGAGAATCACAGACAAACTGAATTGGTCCACTCACACTGACAGCGTCGTGAAGAAGGCGCAGCAGCGCCTATTCAACCTCAGGAGGCTGAAGAAATTCGGCTTGTCACCAAAAGCACTCACAAACTTCTACAGATGCACAATCGAGAGCATCCTGGCGGGCTGTATCACCGCCAGCTACGGCAACTGCTCCGCCCTCAACCGTAAGGCTCTCCAGAGGGTAGTGAGGACTGCACAACGCATCACCGGGGGCAAACTACGTGCCCTCCAGGACACCTACACCACCCGTTGTTACAGGAAGGCCATAAAGATCATCAAGGACATCAACCACCCGAACCACTGCCTGTTCACCCCGCTATCATCCAGAAGGCGAGGTCAGTACAGGTGCATCAAAGCTGGGACCGAGAGACTGAAAAACAGCTTCTATCTCAAGGCCATCAGACTGTTAAACAGCCACCACTAACACTGAGTGGCTGCTGCCAACACACTGTCATTGACACTGACCCAACTCCAGCCATTTTAATAATGGGAATTGATGGGAAATTATATAAATATATCACTAGCCACTTTAAACAATGCTACCTTATATAATGTTACTTACCCTACATTATTAATCTCATATGCATATGTATATACTGTACTCTACATCATCGACTGCATCCTTATGTAACACATGTATCACTAGCCACTTTAACTATGTCACTTTGTTTACTTTGTCTACACACTCATCTCATATGTATATACTGTACTCGATACCATCTACTGTATGCTGCTCTGTACCATCACTCATTCATATATCCTTATGTACATGTTCCTTATCCCCTTACACTGTGTATAAGACAGTAGTTTTGGAATTGTTAGTTAGATTACTTGTTGGTTATTACTGCATTGTCGGAACTAGAAGCACAAGCATTTCGCTACACTCGCATTAACATCTGCTAACCATGTGTATGTGACAAATAAAATTTGATTTGATTTTTGATTTGACACTTGGATTCGTCTTAACCTCATTGAGCATTCTGCTCTGTGCTCTTGCAGTCATCTTTGCAGGACGGCCACTCCTAGGGAGAGTAGCAACGGCGCTGAACGTTCTCCATTTATAGACACTTAGTCTTAACGTGGACTGATGAACATCAAGGCTTTTAGAGATACTTCTGTAACCCTTTCCTGCTTTATGCAAGTCAACAATTCTTAATCTTAGGTCTTCTGAGATCTCTTTTGTTCGAGGCATGGTTCACATCAGGCAATGCTTCTTGTGAATAGCAAACTGAAATTGTGTGAGTGTTTTTTATAGGGCAAGGCAGCTCTAACCAACATCTCCAATCTCGTCTCATTGATTGGACTCCAGGTGAGCTGACTCCTAACTACAATGAGCTTTTGGAGAAGTCATTAGCCTAGGGGGTTCACATACTTTTTCCAACCTACACTGTCAAAGTTTAAATTATGTATTCAATATAGACAAGAAAAATACTATTATTTGTGTGTTATTAGTTTAAGCAGACTGTGTTTGTCTATTGTTGTGACTTAGATGAAGATCAGATCACATGTTATGACCAATTTATGCAGAAATCCAGGTAATAACGAAGAGTTCACATACTTTTTCTTGCCACTGTAGATAGTAATCATATGGCAACATAATCAATAATATTACAAGGTGAGGTGCTTTGTGGGCAATAAGGTATTCAATAAACCAAATCATTACTCAAATATGATAAGAACAGCCCAGAAGAGATGATTACCGATTCCAGTTTAAAAAACACCTATTCAAGTCAAATATGATAAGAACAGCCCAGAAGAGATGATTACCGATTCCAGTTTAAAAAACACCTATTCAAGTCAAATATGATAAGAACAGCCCAGAAGAGATGATTACCTATTCCAGTTTAAAAAACACCTATTCAAGTCAAATATGATAAGAACAGCCCAGAAGAGATTATTACCTATTCCAGTTTAAAAAACAAGACCTCAAATGGTCCAGAATACAGTGCAGACACTTTAAAAACTTGCCACTGTATATATATATACAGTAACAGCCAAAAGTTTGGCACCCCTAGTCATTCAAGGTTTTCTTTATTTTGACTATTTTCTACATCATTGAATAAAAGTGAAGATATCAAAACTATGAAATAACATATGGAATCATGTAGTAACCAAAAAAAAGTGTTAAACAAATCAAAATGTATTTCATATTTGAGATTCTTCAAAGTAATGTCATGACTGGTCTGCTCGGGCCAGGTTACCGTGGATCACAGTCCTACACAGACATCTCTTACACCCAACCAGCGGGGGAGAGGTATAGAGGGGGGGTTATGATACCTCACGCCCATTGTACATCTTAAGGCAGCGGAAAAAATCCTTTGTCCTCTCAGTGTGGAGGATTGCAATGTTTGTGTGGGCCTGTGGAGAATCCACCTCAGAACGGTAACATGCATAAATGGACTTTGGGACAATATATTTCATCAGGCAAGATCGTGGTAACAACGATAGAGGGAATATGAAAATGGATGTCGTTTTTGTTATGTTATTCTACATTTAATGACGACGTTATAACAAAAACATTGTAAGTTGAAGAGTTGTCATAATATGTACATGATGTTTACACACTGTGAGTTGTGTAGAAAATATCCCGAGCAAAGAGAATGTTTTTGTAAAGTTGAACTGTGAGTTTAGTTGTCTAAACTAGATCAAATCAAATCAAATCAAATTTATTTATATAGCCCTTCGTACATCAGCTGATATCTCAAAGTGCTGTACAGAAACCCAGCCTAAAACCCCAAACAGCAAACAATGCAGGTGTAAAAGCACGGTGGCTAGGAAAAACTCCCTAGAAAGGCCAAAACCTAGGAAGAAACCTAGAGAGGAACCGGGCTATGTGGGGTGGCCAGTCCTCTTCTGGCTGTGCCGGGTAGAGATTATAACAGAACATGACCAAGATGTTCAAATGTTCATAAATGACCAGCATGGTCAAATAATAATAAGGCAGAACAGTTGAAACTGGAGCAGCAGCACAGTCAGATGGACTGGGGACAGCAAGGAGCCATCATGTCAGGTAGTCCTGGGGCACGGTCCTAGGGCTCAGGTCCTCCGAGAGAGAGAAAGAAAGAGAGAATTAGAGAGAGCATATGTGGGGTGGCCAGTCCTCTTCTGGCTGTGCCAGGTGGAGATTATAACAGAACGTGGCCAAGATGTTCAAATGTTCATAAATGACCAGCATGGTTGAATAATAGTAAGGCAGAACAGTTGAAACTGGAGCAGGAGCATGGCCAGGTGGACTGGGGACAGCAAGGAGTCCTCATGTCAGGTAGTCCTGGGACATGGTCCTAGGGCCCAGGCCAGTTGAAACTGGAGCAGCAGCATGGCCAGGTGGACTGGGGACAGCAAGGAGTCATCATGTCAGGTAGTCCTGGGGCATGGTTCTAGGGCTCAGGTCCTCCGAGAGAGAGAAAGAAAGAGAGAAGGAGAGAATTAGAGAACGCACACTTAGATTTACACAGGACACCGAATAGGACAGGAGAAGTACTCCAGATAAACAAACTGACCCTAGCCCCCGACACATAAACTACTGCAGCATAAATACTGGAGGCTGAGACAGGAGGGGTCAGGAGACACTGTGGCCCCATCCGAGGACACCCCGGACAGGGCCAAACAGGAAGGATATAACCCCACCCACTTTGCCAAAGCACAGCCCCCACACCACTAGAGGGAAATCTTCAACCACCAACTTACCATCCTGAGACAAGGCCGAGTATAGCCCACAAAGATCTCTGACACGGTACAACCCAAGGGGTGGGGGGGGGGGGACCCAGACAGGCCGACCACAACAGTGAATCAACCCACCCAGGTGACGCATCCCCCCAGGGACGGCACGAGAGAGCCCCAGCAAGCCAGTGACTCAGCCCCCGTAACAGGGTTAGAGGCAGAGAATCCCAGTGGAAAAAGGGGAACCGGCCAGGCAGAGACAGCAAGGGCGGTTCGTTGCTCCAGAGCCTTTCCGTTCACCTTCCCACTCCTGGGCCAGACTACACTCAATCATATGACCCACTGAAGAGATGAGTCTTCAGTAAAGACTTAAGGTTGAGACCGAGTTTGCGTCTCTGACATGGGTAGGCAGACCGTTCCATAAAAATGGAGCTCTATAGGAGAAAGCCCTGCCTCCAGCTGTTTGCTTAGAAATTCTAGGGACAATTAGGAGGCCTGCGTCTTGTGACCGTAGCGTACGTATAGGTATGTACGGCAGGACCAAATCAGAGAGGTAGGTAGGAGCAAGCCCATGTAATGCTTTGTAGGTTAGCAGTAAAACCTTGAAATCAGCCCTTGCTTTGACAGGAAGCCAGTGTAGAGAGGCTAGCACTGGAGTAATATGATCAAATTTTTTGGTTCTAGCAGCCGTATTTAGCACTAACTGAAGTTTATTTAGTGCTTTATCCGGGTAGCCGGAAAATAGAGCATTGCAGTAGTCTAACCTAGAAGTGACAAAAGCATGGATTAATTTTTCTGCATCATTTTTGGACAGAAAGTTTCTGATTTTTGCAATGTTACGTAGATGGAAAAAAGCTGTCCTCGAAATGGTCTTGATATGTTCTTCAAAAGAGAGATCAGGGTCCAGAGTAACGCCGAGGTCCTTCACAGTTTTATTTGAGACGACTGTACAACCATTAAGATTAATTGTCAGATTCAACAGAAGATCTCTTTGTTTCTTGGGACCTAGAACAAGCATCTCTGTTTTGTCCGAGTTTAATAGTAGAAAGTTTGCAGCCATCCACTTCCTTATGTCTGAAACACATGCTTCTAGCGAGGGCAATTTTGGTGCTTCACCATGTTTCATTGAAATGTACAGCTGTGTGTCATCCGCATAGCAGTGAAAGTTTACATTATGTTTCGAATAACATCCCCAAGAGGTAAAATATATAGTGAAAAACAATAGTGGTCCTAAAACAGAACCTTGAGGAACACCGAAATGTACAGTTGATTTGTCAGAGGACAAACCATTCACAGAGACAAACTGATATCTTTCCGACAGATAAGACCTAAACCAGGCCAGAACATGTCCGTGTAGACCAATTTGGGTTTCCAATCTCTCCAAAAGAATGTGGTGATCGATGGTATCAAAAGCAGCACTAAGGTCTAGAGCACGAGGACAGATGCAGAGCCTCGGTCCGATGCCATCAAAATGTCATTTACCACCTTCACAAGTGCCGTCTCAGTGCTATGATGGGGTCTAAAACCAGACTGAAGCATTTCGTATACATTGTTTGTCTTCAGGAAGGCAGTGAGTTGCTGCGCAACAGCCTTCTCTAAAATCTTTGAGAGGAATGGAAGATTCGATATAGGCCGATAGTTTTTTATATTTTCTGGGTCAAGGTTTGGCTTTTTCAAGAGAGGCTTTATTACTGCCACTTTTAGTGAGTTTGGTACACATCCAGTGGATAGAGAGCCGTTTATTATGTTCAACATAGGAGGGCCAAGCACAGGAAGCAGCTCTTTCAGTAGTTTAGTTGGAATAGGGTCCAGTATACAGCTTGAAGGTTTAGAGGCCATGATTATTTTCATCATTGTGTCAAGAGATATAGTACTAAAACACTTGAGCGTCTCTCTTGATCCTAGGTCCTGGCAGAGTTGTGCAGACTCAGGACAACTGAGGTTTGGAGGAATACGCAGGTTTAAAGAGGAGTCCGTAATTTGCTTTCTAATAATCATAATCTTTTCCTCAAAAGAAGTTCATGAATTTATCACTGCTAAAGTGCAAGTCATCCTCTCTTGGGGAATGCTGCTTTTTAGTTAGCTTTGCCACAGTATCAAAAAGGAATTTCGGATTGTTCTTAGATCAGAGTGAAATCCATACCTTGCCTCGTAACTAGATATTCCCCAAATAACTTGCCATAAAGACGGCATTCAGAATGAGACTGTAGAGGAAATGTATTAATTAGCGACTGCTGTACAATCAACATTCTGATATTCTTTGAATTTATTTAAGAAACGGAAACCCATTTAAAAAAATAACTTTTCCAATGGTGCCCCAGGTTACTGAGTTAATGATTACCTGATTAATTGATTCACGTAATTATAAACATAGTTAATTATTCGATAAACAGCAGTCGGCACTATTGTAAAGTGGCTGTTCCACTGGATGTCATAAGGTGAATGCACCAATTTGTAAGTCGCTCTGGATAAGAGCGTCTGCTAAATGACTTAAATGTAAATGTAAATGTCACATTTATGATACCAACGTGACGACAGTAGCCACCCTTACCCTTGATGACAGCTTTACACACTCTCATTATGCCACATTATTATTCAACATTATAGTTAAGTAAAAATAAACAATAATGACAAATTCTAACAGAAATAATGTGGTTATTAGTATTTATGTAATATTAACAGCTGATTTTCCAGAGGAAAAACAGAAACCCATTTAAAGCCATATAGAGTAAACTGGAAACATGTCCTTGTTTTCTCTTAAGACAATCGAAAAAAACACCTGGAAAATACACAAATAAGTCATATGTACCCATTAACTATGTACACACAAACCCCAGAGGTGTCTTTGTCACGTCCTGACCTTAGTTCCCTTTTTATGTCTCTGTTTTAGTTTGGTCAGGGTGTGAGTTGGGGTGGGCATTCTGTGTTTTTTCTATGTTTTCTATTTCTATGTGTTTGGCCTGGTATGGTTCCCAATCAGAGGCAGCTGTCAATCGTTGTCTCTGATTGAGAACCATACTTAGGTAGCCTGTTCCCACCTGTGTTTTGTGGGTAATTATTTTTCCGTGTGTGTGTGTGTGTGTGTGTGTGTGTGTGTGTGTGTGTGTGTGTGTGTGTGTGTGTGTGTGTGTGTGTGTGTGTGTGTGTGTGTGTGTGTGTGTGTGTGTGTGTGTGTGTGTGTGTGTGTGTGTGTGTGTGTGTGTGTGTGTGTGTGTGTGAATCATCCAGGATCCATCGTCTCCCTCTTCTCACAGCTTTTTCTCTCCTCCAAGGAGTCCAAACCAAGGAGTCCAAACCAAGGGAACATTTATTTTAAACATTCTGTTTTCTTATTATCACTTTTTCCTGCTTCAGCTCATGAGTG
>NW_025749240.1:0-26388 GCF_021184085.1 Oncorhynchus gorbuscha
ACTCTGTTTAGAGGGAAACGCGGCGGTGTTCTGGTCAGACTCGAAAAGGGCACATCGCGCACCACTTCCCAGTATTCTTCTTGCCAATGTCCAGTCTCTCGACAACAAGGCTGATGGAATCCAGCAAGGGTGGTATCTCCAGAGGGATATCAGAGACTGCAACGTTCTCTGCTTTATGTGGAGACATGGGCTTACTAGGAAACGCTATCCAGGGCGGTATAGCCAACGGGTTTCTCCACGCATCGCGCCGAGAAACAAACATCTCTCTGGGTAAGAAGAGTGGAGGGGGCGTATGCCTCATGACTAACGGGACATGGTGTGATGAAGGAACATACAGGAACTCAAATCCTTCTGTTCACCTGGATTTAGAATTCTCACAATCAAATGTAGACCGATACATCTTCCAAGAGAATTCTTCGATTATAATCACAGCCGTATATATCCCCAAGCAGACACATCGATGGCTCTGAACTAACTTTATTTAACTCTTTGCAAACTGGAAAACATTTATCCGGGAGGCTGCATTCATTGTGTAGCTGGGATTTTAACAAAGCCAATCTGGAAAACAAGACTTCTAAATTTTATCAGCATATCGATTGCGCAACCAGGGGGTGGTAAAACCTGGATCACTGTTACTCTAACTTCCGCGACGCATATAAGGCCCTGCCCCGCCCCTTCGGAAAAGCTGACCACGACTCCATTTTGCTGATCCCTGCCTACAGGCAGAAATTAAAACAAGAGGCCCCGCCTGAGGTCTGTCCAACGCTGGTCAGACCAAGCTGACTCTACACTCCAAGACTGCTTCCATCACGTGGACTGGGACATGTTTCAAGGCCAGATGGGAATATTGACGAATACGCTGATTCGGGCAAAGGAAGTTCATTAGAACGTAAGGTCAGAAGATGTCGTTCCCATAGCAACGATAAAAACATTCCCTAACCAGAAAACCGTGATTGATGGCAGCATTCGCGTGAAACTGAAAGCCGCGAACCACTGCTTTTAATCAGGGCAAGGTGTCTGGGTAACATGACTGAATACAAACAGTGCAGCTATTCCTCCGTAAGGCTATCAAACAAGCTAAGCGTCAGTACAGAGACAAAGTGGAATCTCAATTCAATGGTCAGACACAAGAGGCATGTGGCAGGGTCTACAGTCAATCACGGACTACAAGATGAAATCCAGCCCAGTCACGTGACCAGATGTCTTGCTCCCAGGCAGACTAAATAACTTTTTGCCCGCTTGAGGACAATACAGTGCCACTGACACGGCCTGCAACGGAAACATGCAGTTCTCCTTCACTGCAGCCGAGGTGATTAAGACATTTAAACGTGTTAACCTCGCAAGGCTGCAGGCCCAGACGGCATCCCCAGCCGCGTCCTCCGAGCATGCGCCAGACCAGCTGGCCGGTGTGTTTACGGACATATTCAATCAATCCCTATACCAGTCTGCTGTTCTACATGCTTCAAGAGGGCCACCATTGTTCCTGTTCCCAAGAAAGCTAAGGTAACTGAGCTAAACGACTACCGCCCGTAGTACTCACTTCCGTCATCATGAAGTGCTTTGAGAGACTAGTCATGACCATCACCTCCACCCTACCTGACACCCTAGACCCACTCCAATTCTGCTTACCGCCCAAATAGGTCCACAGACGATGCAATCTCAACCACACTGCACACTGCCCTAACCCACCTGGACAAGAGGAATACCTATGTGAGAATGCTGTTCATCGACTACAGCTCGGCATTCAACACCATAGTACCTCCAAGCTCGTCATCAAGCTCGAGACCCTGGGTCTCGACCCCGCCTCTGTGCAACTGGGTACTGACTTCCTGACGGGCCGCCTCAGGTGGTGAGGGTAGGCAACAACATCCTCCCCGCTGATCCTCAACACGGGGGGCCCCACAAGGGTGCGTTCTGAGCCTCCTGTACTCCTGTTCACCCACGACTGCGGGCCACGCACGCCTCCAACTCAATCATCAAGTTTGCGGACGACACAACAGTGGTAGGCTTGATTACCAACAACGACGAGACGGCCTACAGGGGGAGGAGGTGAGGGCCCTTGGAGTGTGGTGTCAGGAAAATAACCTCACACTCAACGTCAACAAAACTAAGGAGATGATTGTGGACTTCTTAGAAAACAGCAGAGGGAACACCCCTCCATCCACATCGATGGAACAGTAGTGGAAAGGGTAGCTAGGTTTAAGTTCCTCGGCATACACATCACAGACAAACTGAATTGGTCCACTCACACTGACAGCGCCGTGAAGAAGGCGCAGCAGCGCCTATTCAACTCAGGAGGCTGAAGAAATTCGGCTTGTCACCAAAAGCACTCAAACTTCTACAGATGCACAATCGAGAGCATCCTGGCGGGCTGTATCACCGCCTGGTACGGCAACTGCTCCGCCCTCAACCGTAAGGCTCTCCAGAGGGTAGTGAGGACTGCACAACGCATCACCGGGGGCAAACTACCTGCCCTCCAGGACACCTACACCACCCGTTGTTACAGGAAGGCCATAAAGATCATCAAGGACATCAACCACCCGAACCACTGCCTGTTCACCCCGCTTATCATCCAGAAGGCGAGGTCAGTACAGGTGCATCAAAGCTGGGACCGAGAGACTGAAAAACAGCTTCTATCTCAAGGCCATCAGACTGTTAAATAGCCACCACTAACATTGAGTGGCTGCTGCCAACACACTGTCATTGACACTGACCCAACTCCAGCCATTTTAATAATGGGAATTGATGGGAAATGATGTAAATATATCACTAGCCACTTTAAACAATGCTACCTTATATAATGTTACTTTACCCTACATTATTCATCTCATATACATATGTATATACTGTACTCTACAAACATCGACTGCATCCTTATGTAACACATGTATCACTAGCCACTTTAACTATGCCACTTTGTTTACTTTGTCTACATACTCATCTCATATGTATATACTGTACTGGGAGCACCATCTACTGTATGCTGCTCTGTACCATCACTCATTCATATATCCTTATGTACATGTTCCTTATCCCCTTACACTGTGTATAAGACAGTAGTTTTGGAATTGTTAGTTAGATTACTTGTTGGTTATCACTGCATTGTCGGAACTAGAAGCACAAGCATTTCGCTACACTCACATTAACATCTGCTAACCATGTGTATGTGACAAATAAAATTTGATTTGATTTGATTTGATTTGATTTTACAGACAGCCTCCATCAACTCCTATAGTGTCTCTTCTCCACTACCTCCTCTGTCTCTAGACTCTGTTTACAGACAGCCTCCATCACCCCCTATAGTGTCTCTTCTCCACTCTCCTCTGTCTCTAGACTCTGTTTACAGACAGCCTCCATCACCCCCTATAGTGTCTCTTCTCCACTCTCCTCTGTCTCTATACTCTGTTTACAGACAGCTTCCATCACCCCTATAGTGTCCACTACCCCTCTTCTCCACTACCTCCTCTGTCTCTCTAGACTCTGTTTACAGACAGCCTCCATCACCTCCTATAGTGTCTCTTCTCCACTCTCCTGTCTCTATACTCTGTTTACAGACAGCTTCCATCACCCCTCTATAGTGTCCACTACCCCTCTCTCCACTACCTCTGTCTCTAGACTCTGTTTACAGACAGCCTCCATCACTCCCCTATAGTGTCCACTACCCTCTTCTCCACTCCCTCCTCTGTCTCTAGACTCTGTTTACAGACAGCCTCCATCACCCTATAGTGTCCACTACCCTCTCTCCACTACCTCCTCTGTCTCTGTGACTCTGTTTACAGACAGCCTCCATCACCTCCCTATAGTGTCTCTTCTCCACTACCTCCTCTGTCTCTAGACTCTGTTTACAGACAGCCTCCATCACCCCCTATAGTGTCCACTACCCCTCTTTCTCCACTACCTCCTCTGTCTCTAGACTCTGTTTACAGACAGCCTCCATCACCTCCTATAGTGTCTCTTCTCCACTACCTCCTCTGTCTCTAGACTCCTGTTTACAGACAGCCTCCATCACCTCTATAGTGTCCACTACCCTTCTCCACTACCTCCTCTGTCTCTAGACTCTGTTTACAGACAGCCTCCATCACCTCCTATAGTGTCTCTTCACTACCTCCTCTGTCTCTAGACTCTGTTTACAGACAGCCTCCATCACCCCTATAGTGTCTCTTCTCCACTCTCCTCTGTCTCTAGACTCTGTTTACAGACAGCCTCCATCACCTCCTATAATGTCTCTTTTCCACTACCTCCCTCTGTCTCAGACTCTGTTTACAGACAGCCTCCATCACCCCTATAGTGTCCACTACCCCTCTTCTCCACTACCTCCTCTGTCTCTAGACTCTGCTTTACAGACAGCCTCCATCACCCCTATAGTGTCCACTACTCCCTCTTCTCCACTCTCCTCTGTCTCTAGACTCTGTTTACAGACAGCCTCCATCACCTCCCTATAGTGTCCACTACCCCTCTTCTCCACTACCTCCTCTGTCTCTAGACCTGTTTACAGACAGCCTCCATCACCCCCTATAGTGTCTCTTCTCCACTCTCCTCTGTCTCTAGACTCTGTTTACAGACAGCCTCCATCACCCCTATAGTGTCTCTTCTCCACTCTCCTCTGTCTCTAGACTCTGTTTACAGACAGCCTCCATCACCCCCTATAGTGTCTCTTCTCCACTCTCCTCTGTCTCTAGACTCTGTTTACAGACAGCCTCCATCACCCCTATAGTGTCCACTACCCCCTTCTCCACTACCTCCCTCTGTCTCTAGACTCTGTTTACAGACAGCCTCCATCACCCCCTATAGTGTCCACTACCCCTCTTCTCCACTCCTCCTCTGTCTCTAGACTCTGTTACAGACAGCCTCCATCACCCCCTATAGTGTCCACTACCCCTCTTCTCACTACCTCCTTTGTCATGCTGGTGAATGAGGACCCAAAAGCGACTTGGCGAAAACAGAGTATTTAATCCAGAATAAACTTTACAAAACAAAAAGCATAATACTACACGTAAAGACGAGAACAGACTGGAGACTTGATCGAGAACTGCAGGTTGCCTCGGGAAGGCACTTGAACCTAGCAGACTCAGACACCTGCTCACCACGCAGCATCTGAGGGAAACACGACACGACAGGGCAAAGCATAGACACAGCACGGTGAATTATAAATGAGGATCCGACAGGGCAGGTACGGGAAACAAGGAGAGAAATAGGGACTCTAATCAGGGAAAAGGATCGGAACAGGTGTGGAAGACTAAATGATGATTAGGGGAATAGGAACAGCTGGGAGCAGGAACGGGAACGATAGAGAGAAGAGAGAGCGAGAGAGTGAGAGAGGGAGGGGGAGAGAGAGGGATAGAAAGAGGGAAAGAACCTAATAAGACCAGCAGAGGGAAACGAATAGAATGGGAAGCACAGGACAAGACATGATAATAAATGACAAAACATGACAGTACCCCCACTCACCGAGCGCCTCCTGGCGCACTTCGAGGAGGAATCCTGGCGGCAACGGAGGAAATCATCAATGAGTGAACGGGTCCAGCACGCCCCGAGACGGAACCCAACTCCTCTCCTCCGGACCGTAACCTCCCAATCCACTAAGTATTGGTGACCCCGTCCCCGAGAACGCATGTCCATGATCTTATGTACCTTGTAAACAGGTGCGCTCTCGACAAGGACGGAGGGGGAGGGAAGACGAACGGGGGGTGCGAAGAAAGGGCTTAACACAGGAGACATGGAAGACAGATGGACGCGACGAAGATGTCGTGAGAAGAAGCAGCCGCACAGCGACAGGATTGACGACCTGGGAGACACGGAACGACCAATGAACCGCGGAGTCAACTTACGAGAAGCTGTCGTAAGAGGAAGGTTGCGAGTGGAAAGCCACACTCTCTGGCCGCAACAATACCTAGGACTCTTAATCCTGCGTTTATTGGCGGCTCTCACAGTCTGTGCCCTGTAGCGGCAAAGTGCAGACCTCACCCTCCTCCAGGTGCGCCACAACGTTGGACAAACGCTTGAGCGGAGGGAACGCTGACTCGGCAAGCTGGGAAGAGAATAGAGGAGGCTGGTAACCCAGACTACTCTGAAACGGAGATAACCCGGTAGCAGACGAAGGAAGCGAGTTGTGAGCGTATTCTGCCCAGGGGAGCTGTTCTGCCCAAGACGCAGGGTTTCTGAAAGAAAGGCTGCGAGTATGCGACCAATCGTCTGAGCCCTCTCTGCTTGACCGTTAGACTGGAGATGAAACCCGGAAGAGAGACTGACGGACGACCAATCAAACGACAGAACTCCCTCCAAAATTGTGACGTGAATTGCGGGCCTCTGTCTGAAACGAGCGTCTAACGGGAGGCCATGAATTCTGAAATACACTCGATAATGATTTGTGCCGTCTCCTTAGCGGAAGGAAGTTTAGCGAGGGAATGAAATGTGCCGCCTTAGAGAACCTATCGACAACCGTAAGAATCACAGTCTTCCCCCGCAGACAAAGGCAGACCGGTAATGAAGTCTAGGCGATGTGAGACCATGGTCGGAGAAGGAATGGGAGCGGTCTGAGACGACCGGCAGGGGAGAGTTACCCACTTGGTCTGCGCGCAGTCCGAACAAGCAGCCACGAAACGGGCGCGTGTCACGCTCCTGAGTCGGCCACCAAAATCGCTGGCGAATAGACGCAAGAGTGCCTCGAACACCGGGATGACCAGCTAACTTGGCAGAGTGAGCCCACTGAAGAACAGCCAGACGAGTGGAAACAGGAACGAAAAAGGAGGTTATAGGACAAGGCGCGAGCGACGCAGTGTGCGTGAGTGCTTGCTTAACCTGTCTTTCAATTCCCAGACTGTCAACCCGACAACACGCCCATAAGGAAGAATCCCTCGGGATCAGTAGAAGCCACAGAAGAACTAAACAGACGGGATAAGGCATCAGGCTTGGTGTTCTTGCTACCGGACGGTAAGAAATCACAAACTCGAAACGAGCGAAAAACAACGCCCAACGAGCTTGACGGGCATTAAGTCGTTTGGCAGAACGGATGTACTCAAGGTTCTTATGGTCTGTCCAAACGACAAAAGGAACGGTCGCCTCTCCAACCACTGTCGCCATTCGCCTAGGGCTAGCGGATGGCGAGCAGTTCACGGTTACCCACATCATAGTTGCGCTCAGATGGCGACAGGCGATGAGAAAATAAGCGCAAGGATGAACCTTATCACAGACTGGAAGCGCTGGGATAGAATGGCTCCCACGCCTACCTCTGAAGCGTCAACTCGACAATGAATTGTCCAGTGACGTCCAGGAGTAACGAGGATAGGAGCGGACGTAAAACGTTCTTTTAGAAGATCAAAAAGCTCCCTGGGCGGAACCGGACCACTTAAAACACGCTCTGACAGAAGTAAGAGCTGTGGGAGAGGGCAGCAACTTGACCGAAATTACGAATGAAACGCCGATAGAAATTAGCGAAACCTAAAAAGCGCTGCAACCGACACGTGACCTTGAACGGGCCAATCACTGACAGCTTGGACCTTAGCGGAATCCATCTGAATGCCTTCAGCGGGAAATAACGGAACCGAGAAAAGTAACGGAGGAGACATGAAAAGAACACTTCTCAGCCTTTACGTAGAGACAATTCTCTAAAAGGCGCTGTAGAACACGTCGAACGTGCTGAACATGAATCTCGAGTGACGGTGAAAAATCAGGATATCGTCAAGATAGACAAAAACAAAGATGTTCAGCATGTCTCTCAGAACATCATTAACTAATGCCTGAAAACAGCTGGCGCATTGGCGAGACCAAACGGCAGAACCCGGTACTCAAAATGCCCTAACGGAGTGTTAAACGCCGTTTTCCACTCGCCCCCCCTCTGATGCGCACGAGATGGTAAGCGTTACGAAGGTCCAACTTAGTAGCACCTGGCTCCCTGCAGAATCTCGAAGGCTGATGACATAAGGGGAAGCGGATAACGATTCTTAACCGTTATGTCATTCAGCCCTCGATAATCCACGCAGGGCGCAGAGTACCGTCCTTCTTCTTAACAAAAAGAACCCCGCCCGGCCGGAGAGGAAGAAGGCACTATGGTACCGGCGTCAAGAGACACAGATAAATAATCCTCGAGAGCCTTACGTTCGGGAGCCGACAGAGAGTATAGTCTACCCCGAGGAGGAGTGGTCCCCGGAAGGAGATCAATACTACAATCATACGACCGGTGAGGAGGAAGGGAGTTGGCTCGGGACCGACTGAAGACCGTGCGCAGATCATGATATTCCTCCGGCACTCCTGTCAAATCGCCAGGTTCCTCCTGAGAAGTGGGGACAGAAGAAATGGGAGGGATGGCAGACATTAAGCACTTCACATGACAAGATACGTTCCAGGATAGGATAGAATTACAAGACCAATTAATAGAAGGATTATGACATACTAGCCAGGGATGACCCAAAACAACAGGTGTGAAAGGTGAACGAAAAATCAAAAAGAAATAGTCTCACTGTGGTTACCAGATACTGTGAGAGTTAAAGGTAGTGTCTCAAATCTGATACTGGGAAGATGACTACCATCTAAGGCAAACATGGGCGTAGGCTTGTCTAACTGTCTGAAAGGAATGTTATGTTTCCGAACCCATGCTTCGTCCATGAAACAACCCTCAGCCCCAGAGTCAATCAAGGCACTGCATGTAGCACCCGAACCGGTCCAGCGTAGATGGACCGACATAGTAGTACAAGATCTAGATGAAGAGACCTGAGTAGTAGCGCCACCAGTAGCCCTCCGCTTACTGATGGGCTCTGGCCTCTTACTGGACATGAATTAACAAAATGTCCATCAAATCCGCAATAGAGGCACAGGCGGTTGGTGATCCTCCGTTCCTCTCCTTAGTCGAGATGCGAATCCCTCCCAGCTGCATGGGCTCAGTCTCAGAGCCAGAGGAGGGAGATGGTTGCGATGCGGAGCAGGGAAACACCGTTGATGCGAGCTCTCTTCCACGAGCCTGGTGACGAAGATCTACCCGTCGTTCTATGCGGATGGCGAGAGCAATCAAAGAGTCCACACTGGAAGGAACCTCCCGAGAGAGAATCTCATCTTTGACCACTGTGTGGAGTCCTCCAGAAAACGAGCGAGCAGCGCCGGCTCGTTCCAGTCACTAGAGGCAGCAAGAGTACGAAACTCTATAGAGTAATCCGTTATGGATCGATCACCTTGGCATAGGGAAGCCAGGACCCTAGAAGCCTCCCCACCAAAAACTGAACGGTCAAAACCCGAATCATCTCCTCTTTAAAGTTCTGGTAATTGTTAGAACAATCAGCCCTTGCCTCCAAGAGAGCTGTGCCCCACTCTCGGGCCCGGCCAGTAAGGAGTGAAATGACGTAAAGCAACCCGAGCTCTCTCTAGAGTATGTGTTGGGTTGGAGAGAGAACACAATCTCACACTGGGTGAGAAAGGAGCGGCACTCAGTGGGCTGCCCGAGTAGCAAGGTGGGTTATTAACCCTAGGTTCTGGAGGCTCGGCAGGCCAGGAAGTAACAGGTGGCACGAGACGAAGACTCTGGAACTGTCCAGAGAGGTCGGAAACCTGAGCGGCCAGGTTCTCCACGGCATGGCGAGCAGCAGACAATTCCTGCTCGTGTCTGCCGAGCATGGCTCCTTGGATCTCGACGGCAGTGTTACGAGCGCCTGTAGTCGCTGGGTCCATTCCTCGGTCGGATCCTTCTGTCATGCTGGTGAATGAGGACCCAAAAGCGACTTGGCGAAAACAGAGTATTTAATCCAGAATAAACTTTACAAAACAAAAAGCATAATACTACACGTAAAGACGAGAACAGACTGGAGACTTGATCGAGAACTGCAGGTTGCCTCGGGAAGGCACTTGAACCTAGCAGACTCAGACACCTGCTCACCACGCAGCATCTGAGGGAAACACGACACGACAGGGCAAAACATAGACACAGCACGGTGAATTATAAATGAGGATCCGACAGGGCAGGTACGGGAAACAAGGAGAGAAATAGGACTCTAATCAGGGAAAAGGATCGGGAACAGGTGTGGGAAGACTAAATGATGATTAGGGAATAGGAACAGCTGGGAGCAGGAACGGAACGATAGAGAGAAGAGAGAGCGAGAGAGTGAGAGAGGGAGGGGGAGAGAGAGGGATAGAAAGAGGGAAAGAACCTAATAAGACCAGCAGAGGGAAACGAATAGAATGGGAAGCACAGGGACAAGACATGATAATAAATGACAAAACATGACACTTTTTAAAATCAATTGTTTTATTTTCATTTTAAAATGTTTTCCCTTTTTTCTCCCCAATTTCGTGGTATCCAATTGTTAGTAGTTACTATCTTGTCTCATCGCTACAACTCCCGTACGGGCTCAGGAGAGACGAAGGTCGAGAGCCATGCGTTCTCCGAAACACAACCCAACCAAGCCGCACTGCTTCTTAACACAGCACGCATCCAACCGGAAGCCAGCCGCACCAATGTGTCAGAGGAAACACCATTCAACTCACGACCCGGTCAACACGCACTGCGCCCGGCCGGCCACAGGAGTTGCTAGTGCGCGAGGAGACAAGGATATCCCTACCGGACAAACCCTCCCTAACCCTCCCTGACAACACTAGGCCAATTGTGCGTCGCCCCATGGCGCCCAATTGTGCAACGCGCCGGCTCCTCTCCTCCTCTCCTCTCCTCTCCTCTCCTCTCCTCTCCTCTCCTCTCCTCTCCTCCCTCCCTCTCCTCTCCTCTCCTCTCCTCTCCCTCTCCTCTCCCCTCTCCCTCCTCTCCTCTCCTCTCCTCTCCTCTCCCTCCCCTCCCTCTCCCCTCCCTCTCCTCTCCCTGTCCTCTCCTCTCCTCTCCTCTCCTCTCCTCTCCTCTCCTCTCCTCTCCTCTCCTCCTCCTCTCCTCTCCTCTCCTCTCCTCTCCTCTCCTCTCTCCTCGTGACTGTAGTCCACACCACCCTATCCCCTCTACATGACACGTCTGTGGCGGGCTGAGGAGTAAGAGATAGTGTCTTTATGCGTCCCTTCACCACTCTGCATTGAAAGGAGCGCAGCGGGAACACTCAGAGAAGAATAGCAGCGGCGCTCCAGCCATATTGAAAGAGGACAACCAGATGGGACCCTGATGTTGATAGGGACACAGTTCTATTCATAGGACCCAGGACCAGAGCAGAGAGAAAACCCTTAGACTGTCTGTCTCTGTACATCCAGGCACTTCTGATGCCTTTCAAATTTCATTATCATGTTCTATGCCGGTGAATACAGACATGGTAAGTGAATACAGACATGGTAAGTGAATACAGACATGGTAAGTGAATACAGACATGGTAAGTAAATACAGACATGGTAAGTGAATACAGACATGGTAAGTGAATACAGACATGGTAAGTAAATACAGACATGGTAAGTGAATACAGACATGGTAAGTAAATACAGACATGGTAAGTGAATACAGACATGGTAAGTGAATACAGACATGGTAAGTAAATACAGCCATGGTAAGTGAATACAGACATGGTAAGTGAATACAGACATGGTAAGTGAATACAGACATGGTAAGTGAATACAGACATGGTAAGTGAATACAGCCATGGTAAGTGATTACAGACATGGTAAGTGAATACAGACATGGTAAGTGAATACAGACATGGTAAGTGAATACAGCCATGGTAAGTGATTACAGACATGGTAAGTGAATACAGACATGGTAAGTGAATACAGACATGGTAAGTGAATACAGACATGGTAAGTGAATACAGACATGGTAAGTGATAACAGCCTGAGTATGTGAATACAGACATGGTAAGTAAATACAGACATGGTAAGTGTGTACACAGACATGGTAAGTAAATACATACATGGTAAGTAAATACAGACATGGTAGTGAATACAGACATGGTAAGTGAATACAGACATGGTAAGTAAATACAGACATGGTAAGTGAATACAGACATGGTAAGTGAATACAGACATGGTAAGTGAATACAGACATGGTAAGTGAATACAGACATGGTAAGTGAATACAGACATGGTAAGTGAATACAGACATGGTAAGTAAATACAGACATGGTAAGTGAATACAGACATGGTAAGTGTATACAGACATGGTAAGTGTATACAGACATGGTAAGTAAATACAGACATGGTAAGTGATAACAGACATGGTAAGTGAGGCGGGCGGGCGGAAAGGCAGACAGACAGACAGACAGACAGACAGACAGACAGACAGACAGACAGACAGACAGACAGACAGACAGACAGACAGACAGACAGACAGACAGACAGACAGACAGACAGTATTGATTCAGTGGAGAATAAAAGAGGTCAATCAGATAACATATAGGTATACTTGACATGCAAAAAGTCCCATGTAAGTGTTTACCAAAGCATATTGTATTTAGTGATAATGTCCTGTTTGCTTCAGGTCTATGTAGTTAATAAGTGAGGCTATGATCAAAGGACACGTCCTGGTTTGTTTGAAGAGCGACGATGTGAGGTTCTGAGACATCTGTAGTGTCACACTACACCTGTGGCAGCGGTGTGTTGGTGTTTGATGTGAAGTGGCCAAACGCCTCCACACTCTAACCAAGCACACCAGCTGATGTCCACAGACCTGGCACAATTCATGTGGTACGGCTGACAATTACCTAGCTAGAGGATATGTTACTGGTGTGGTATTGTGGTTGAGAAGCCCAGTAGTGGACTGTAGCAGTGGGTTGTAGTATTGGACAGTAGTAGTTGACAGTAGTAGTGGGTAGTAGTAGTGGACAGTAGTAGTGGACAGTAGTAGAGGACAGTATTAGTGGACAGTAGTAGTTGACAGTAGTAGTGGGTAGCATTGTTGGACAGTAGTAGTGGACAGTAGTAGTGGGTAGTAGTATTGGACAGTAGTAGTGGACAGTAGTAGTGACAGTAGTAGTGGAGGACAGTAGTAGTGGACCATAGTAGTGGAGGACAGTAGTATTGACAGTAGTAGTGGACAGTAGTAGTGGACAGTAGTAGTGGACAGTAGAAGTGGACAGTAGTAGTGGACAGTAGTAGTGGACAGTAGAAGTGGACAGTAGTAGTGGACAGTAGAAGTGGAGGACAATAGTAGTAGTGGACAGTAGTAGTGAACAGTAGTAGTGGACTGTAGTAGTGGACAGTAGTAGTGGACAGTAGAAGTGGAGGACAATAGTAGTAGTGGACAGTAGTAGTGAACAGTAGTAGTGGACTGTAGTAGTGGACAGTAGTAGTGGACAGTAGTAGTGGACAGTAGAAGTGGAGGACAATAGTAGTAGTGAACAGTAGTAGTGGACTGTAGTAGTGGACTGTAGTAGTGGTCAGTAGTAGTGAACAGTAGTAGTGGACAGTATTAGTGGTCAGTAGTAGTGGACTGTAGTAGTGGACAGTAGTAGAGGACAGTATTAGTGGTCAGTAGTAGTGGACAGTAGTAGTGAACAGTAGTAGTGGACTGTAGTAGTGGACAGTATTAGTGGACTGTAGTAGTGGACTGTAGTAGTGGGCAGTAGTAGTGGAGGACAGTAGTAGAGGACAGTAGTAGTGGACAGTAGTAGAGGACTGTAGTAGTGGACAGTAGTAGAGGACAGTATTAGTGGTCAGTAGTAGTGGACAGTAGTAGTGGACTGTAGTAGTGAACAGTATTAGTGGACAGTAGTGGACAGTAGAAGTGGAGGACAGTAGTAGTAGTGGACAGTAGTAGTGGACCGTAGTAGTGGAGGACAGTAGAAGTGGACAGTAGTAGTGGACCATAGTAGTGGTGGACAGTAGTAGTGGACAGTAGTAGTGGACCATTGTAGTGGAGGACAGTAGTAGAGGACAGTAGAAGTGGACAGTAGTAGTGGACCATAGTAGTAGTGGACAGTAGTAGTGGTCAGTAGTAGTGGACAGTAGTAGTGGACCATAGTAGTGGAGGACAGTAGAAGTGGACAGTAGTAGTGGACCATAGTAGTGGTGGACAGTAGTAGAGGACAGTAGTAGTGGACAGTAGTAGTGGACCATTGTAGTGGAGGACAGTAATAGTGGACTGTAGTAGTGGACAGTATTAGTGGACAGTAGTAGTGAACTGTAGTAGTGGACTGTAGTAGTGGACAGTAGTAGAGGACAGTATTAGTGGACAGTAGTAGTGAACAGTAGTAGTGAACAGTAGTAGTGGACTGTAGTAGTGGACAGTAGTAGAGGACAGTATTAGTGGACAGTAGTAGTGGACAGTAGTAGTGGACAGTAGTAGTGGACAGTAGTAGTGAACTGTAGTAGTGGACTGTAGTAGTGAACAGTAGTAGTGGACTGTAGTAGTGGACAGTATTAGAGGACAGTAGTAGTAGTGGACAGTATTAGAGGACAGTAGTAGTGAACAGTAGAAGTGGAGGACAGTAGTAGTAGTGGACAGTAGTAGTGAACAGTAGTAGTGGACAGTAGTAGTGGACTGTAGTAGTGGACAGTATTAGAGGACAGTAGTAGTGAACAGTAAAGTGGAGGACAGTAGTAGTAGTGGACAGTAGTAGTGAACAGTAGTAGTGGACAGTAGTAGAGGACAGTAGTAGTGGACAGTAGTAGGACTGTAGTAGTGGACAGTATTAGAGGACAGTAGTAGTGAACTGTAGTAGTGGACAGTAGTATTGAACAGTAGTAGTGGACAGTAGTAGTGACAGTAGTAGAGGATAGTATTAGTGGACAGTAGTAGTTGACAGTAGTAGTGGGTAGCATTGTTGGACAGTAGTAGTGGACAGTAGTAGTGGGGTAGTATTGGACAGTAGTAGTGACAGTAGTAGTGGACAGTAGTAGTGGAGGACAGTAGTAGTGGACCATAGTAGTGGAGGACAGTAGTAGTGGACAGTAGTAGTGGACAGTAGTAGTGAACAGTAGTAGTGGACTGTAGTAGTGAACTGTAGTAGTGGACAGTAGTAGTGGACAGTAGTAGTGAACAGTAGTAGTGACAGTAGTAGTGACAGTAGTAGTGAACAGTAGTAGTGGACAGTAGTAGTGGACTGTAGTAGTGAACAGTAGAAGTGGAGGACAGTAGTAGTAGGACAGTAGTAGTGGACAGTAGTAGTGGACAGTAGTAGTGACAGTAGTAGTGGACAGTAGTAGAGGACAGTATTAGTGGACAGTAGTAGAGGACAGTATTAGTGGACTGTAGTAGTGGACAGTAGTAGAGGACAGTATTAGTGGACTGTAGTAGTGGACTGTAGTAGTGGACAGTATTAGAGGACAGTAGTAGAGGACAGTAGTAGTGGACAGTAGTAGTGGACTGTAGTAGTGGACAGTATTAGAGGACAGTAGTAGTCAACAGTAGAGGTGGAGGACAGTAGTAGTAGTGGACAGTAGTAGTGGACAGTAGTAGTGAACAGTAGAAGTGGAGGACAGTAGTAGTGGACTGTAGTAGTGGACTGTAGTAGTGGACAGTAGTAGTGGACAGTAGTAGTGGACTGTAGTAGTGAACAGTAGTAGTGGACTGTAGTAGTGAACTGTAGTAGTGGACAGTAGTAGTGGACAGTAGTAGTGAACAGTAGTAGTGGACTGTAGTAGTGGAACAGTAGTAGTGGACAGTAGTAGTGGACAGTAGTAGTGGACAGTAGTAGTGAACAGTAGTAGTGGACAGTATTAGAGGACAGTAGTAGTGAACAGTAGAGGTGGAGGACAGTAGTAGTAGTGGACAGTAGTAGTGGACAGTAGTAGTGAACAGTAGAAGTGGAGGACAGTAGTAGTAGTGGACAGTAGTAGTGGACAGTAGTAGTGGACTGTAGTAGTGAACAGTAGAAGTGGAGGACAGTAGTAGTAGTGAACAGTAGTAGGACTGTAGTAGTGGACAGTATTAGTGGCCAGTAGTAGTGGACTGTAGTGGACAGTAGTAGTGGACTGTAGTAGTGGATAGTATTAGAGGACAGTAGTAGTGAACAGTAGAAGTGGAGGACAGTAGTAGTAGTGGACAGTAGTAGTGGACTGTAGTAGTGGACTGTAGTAGTGGACTGTAGTAGTGAACAGTAGTAGTGACAGTATTAGTGGTCAGTAGTACATAGCTGTCTTTGCTGTCTTCGTATCATCATCGTATCATCGATCCAAGATAATTGTGTTGTTTAGGTTTAGAGTGTGTAGTCTTAGAGTGATTATCTTAATTTAATGAGGTTAGCTAGCCAGCTATTTGTCGTCCTTAACGTAGGTGACTCTGCTAGCCAGCCAACAGCCAGCCAACGCTAGCCAACGCCTTCTGTATAGAACTCAACTACCCGGTCGCATTCACAGGTTGTATCACATTTTCACTTCATTTTGATTACAGTACAACGGTTTGATTTGTTTGATCGTAGCTAGCTACTTAGCTAGCTACATAGCCGTCTTTTGTATCAAAGATAATTGTGTAGTCTAGAGCGATTTTCTAGGTTCGTTTAGCCATCTATTGTCGTTTTAACGCAACGTAACGTAAACAACACTGCTAGCTAGCCTGCCAGCCCCGAATAGCAACACTGCAGAAACTATTACACTCAACGGAACGACTTGATTAGTGTAGTGTCAACAACGCACCCACTGCCAGCTGGCCTACTTCAGCAGTACTGTATCATTTTAATCATTTTAGTCAATAAGATTCTTGCTACGTAGCTTAACTTTCTGAACATTCGAGACGGTAGTCCACTTGTCATTCCAATCTCCTTTTGCATTAGCGTAGCCTCTTCTGTAGCCTGTCAACTATGTGTCGGTTTATCCCTGTTCTCTCCTCTGCACAGACCACAAACGCTCTCACCGCGGGCCGCGGCCACCCTACCTGGTGGTCCCAGCGCGCACGATTCCACGTGGAGTTCCAGGTCTCCGTTAGCCTCTGAACTGCCAATCTGCGGTCAACAAGGCAGAGTTCATCTCAGCCCATGCCTCCCTCCAGTCCTCGACTTGGCCCTGACGGAAACATGGATCACCACAGACAACACTGCTACTCCTACTGCCTCTCTCTTCGTCCGCCCACGTGTTCTCGCACACCCCGAGAGCGTCTGGTCAGCGGGTGGTGGCACCGGGATCCTCATCTCTCCAAGTGGTCATTCTCTCTTCTCCTTACCCATCTGTCTATCGCCTCCCTTGAATTCCATGCTGTCACAGTTACTAGCCCTTTCAAGCTTAACATCCTTATCATTTATCGCCCTCCAGGTTCCCTCGAGAGTTCATCAATGAGCTTGATGCCTTGATAAGCTCCTTTCCTGAGGACGGCTCACCTCTCACAGTTCTGGGCGACTTTAACCTCCCCACGCCTACCTTTGACTCTTTCCCTCTGCCTCCTTCTTTCCACTCCTCTCCTCTTTGACCTCACCCTCTCACCTTCCCCTACTCACAAGGCAGGCAATACGCCGACCTCATCTTTACTAGATGCTGTTCTTCCACTAACCTCATTGCAACTCCCCTCCAAGTCTCCGACCACTGCCTTGTATCCTTTTCCCTCTCGCTCTCATCCAACACCTCCCACACTGCCCCTACTCGGATGGTATCGCGCCGTCCCAACCTTCGCTCTCTCTCCCCCGCTACTCTCTCCTCTTCCATCCTATCATCTCTTCCTCCGCCTCAAACCTCTCTCCCACCTATCTCCTGATTCTGCCTCCTCAACCCTCCTCTCCTCCCTCTCTGCATCCCTTGACTCTCTATGTCCCCTATCCTCCAGGCCGGCTCGGTCCTCCCTCCCGCTCCGTGGCTCGATGACTCATTGCGAGCTCACAGAACAGGGCTCACGGCAGCCGAGCGGAAATGGAGGAAAACTCGCCCTGCGGACCTGGCATCCTTTCACTCCCTCCTCTCTACATTTTCCTCCTCTGTCTCTGCTGCTAAAGCCACTTTCTACCACGCTAAATTCCAAGCATCTGCCTCTAACCCTAGGAAGCTCTTTGCCACCTTCTCCTCCCTCCTGAATCCTCCGCCCCTCCCCCCTCCTCCCTCTCTGCAGATGACTTCACAACCATTTTGGAAAGAAGGTCGACGACATCCGATCCTCGTTTGCTAAGTCAAACGACACCGCTGGTTCTGCTCACACTGCCCTACCCTGTGCTCTGACCTCTTCTCCCTCTCTCTCCAGATGAAATCTCATGGCCTTGTGACGGCCGGCCGCCCAACAACCTGCCCGCTTGACCTATCCCCTCCCTCTTCTCCAGACCATTTCCGGAGACCTTCTCCCTTACCTCACCTCGCTCATCAACTCATCCCTGACCGTTGGCTACGTCCCTTCGGGTCCTCAGAGAGCGAGAGTTGCACCCTTCTGAAAAAACCTACACCCGATCCCTCCGATGTCAACAATTACAGACCAGTATCCCTCTCTTTCTTTTCTCTCCAAAACTCTTGAACGTGCCGTCCTGGCCAGCTCTCCCGCTATCTCTCTCTGAATGACCTTCTTGATCCAAATCAGTCAGGTTTCAAGACTAGTCATTCAACTGAGACTGCTCCTCTGTATCACGGAGGCGCTCCGCACTGCTAAAGCTAACTCTCTCTCCTCTGCTCTCATCCTTCTAGATCTATCGGCTGCCTTCGATACTGTGAACCATCAGATCCTCCTCTCCACCCTCTCCGAGTTGGGCATCTCTCCGGCGCGGCCCACGCTTGATTGCGTCCTACCTGACAGGTCGTCCTACCAGGTGGCGTGGCGAGAATCCGTCTCCTCACCACGCGCTCTCACCACTGGTGTCCCCAGGGCTCTGTTCTTGGCCCTCTCCTATTCTCGCTATACACCAAGCAGCAAGACGGAGCTGCTCTTCCTCCCGGGAAGGACTGCCCGTTCCATGATCTCGCCATCACGGCTGACAACTCCATTATGTCCTCCTTCCCAGAGCGCCAAGAACCTTGGCGTGATCCTGGACAACACCCTGTCGTTCTCAACTAACATCAAGGCGGTGGCCCGTTCCTGTAGGTTCATGCTCTACAACATCCGCAGAGAGTACGACCCTGCCTCACACAGGAAGCGGCGCAGGTCCTAATCCAGGCACTTGTCATCTCCCGTCTGATTACTGCAACTCGCTGTTGGCTGGGCTCCTGCCTGTGCCATTAAACCCTTCAACTCATCCAGAACGCCGCAGCCCGTCTGGTGTTCAACCTTCCCAAGTTCTCTCACGTCACCCCGCTCCTCTGTTCTCTCCACTGGCTTCCAGTTGAAGCTCGCATCCGCTACAAGACCATGGTGCTTGCCTCACGGAGCTGTGAGGGGAACGGCACCTCAGTACCTCCAGGCTCTGATCAGGCCCTACACTCCAAACAAGGGCACTGCGTTCATCCACCTCTGGCCTGCTCGCCTCCCTACCACTGAGGAAGTACAGCTCCCGCTCAGCCCAGTCAAAACTGTTCGCTGCCCTGGCCCCCAATGGTGGAACAAACTCCTCACGACGCCAGGACAGCGGAGTCAATCACCACCTTCCGGAGACACCTGAAACCCCACCTCTTTAAGGAATACCTAGGATAGGTTAAGTAATCCCTCTCACCCCACCCCCTAAGTTTTAGATGCACTATTGTTAAGTGACTGTCCCACTGGATGTCATAAGGTGAATGCACCAATTTGTAAGTCGCTCTGATAAGAGCGCCGTGTGCAGTGGACAGTAGTAGTGGACAATAGTAGAGGACAGCATTAGTGACAGAAAGTAGTGGACAGTAGTAGTGGACAGTAGTAGTGGACGGTAGTAGTGGATAGTAGTAGTGGACAGTAGTAGTGGACGGAAGTAGTGGATGGTAGTAGTGGACAGTAGTAGTGGTCAGTAGTAGTGGACAATAGTAGAGGACAGTAGTAGTGGACAGTAGTAGTGGACAATAGTAGTGGAAAGTAGTAGAGGACAGTAGTAGTGGGCAGTAGTAGTGGACAGTAGTAGTGGACAGTAGTAGTGAACAGTAGTAGTGGACAGCAGCAGTGACAGCAGTAGTGGACAGTAGTAGTGGACAGTAGTAGTGGACAATAGTAGAGGACAGTAGTAGTGGACAGTAGTAGTGGACAGTAGTAGTGGACTGTAGTAGTGGACAGAGTTATTCTGTGATCTGATCTCAGCCTTCAATTACTAGAGTGCCCTAACCTCTCTGCCTCTTTGTAATAAAGCCAACAGCTTGCCCAGTGGAGAAGGCTTTACTCTCTCAGGATAATCATCTTACCAAATATCTATCTATCTGAAATAAATATCCCATCTGTGTTGAAAAATTCTGCAACTAAACCACAGTGTGCGGGAGACTCAACAGATCAATAGGTTAGTGGTATAATTAGCACTGTTACTGGGAAGAACATTCAGGGCTAGATTGGACAATGGGGCTCACATCATTATCACTGATGTCCAAATCATGGAGGGAGACAGGAAGGAGGAAGGGAATGAAGGGAAGTAGGAAGTGAGAAAGGGATGGAGGGAGGGAGAGAGGAGTATGGAGGGAGGAAGGGATAGGGAGGAGGGATGCGGAGCAATGGAGGATGGGAATAATGGAGGGAGGGATGAAGAAAGGAAGGGAGGAAGGATCATGGAAGGAAGGGAGGGGAGGGAGGGAGGGAGGGAGGGAGGGAGGGAGGGAGGGAGGGAAAGAAGGAAGGAAGGAAGGAAGAAGGAAAGGAAGGAAAGAAGGAAGGAAGGAAAGAAGGAAAGAAGGAAGGAAGGAAGGAAGGAAGGAAAGAAGGAAGGAAGGAAGGAAGGAAGGATAATGGAAGGAAGAAGGGAATAATGGAAGTATGGGAGGGGTGATGGATAACACATTTCCACAGTGATTCTCTGTTTGTCTGAAAGACTTCCAGCTGTAGTCAGCATCACTCTAATTCCAGCTCTCTAAAAGAAGATTACAGCATTTCATTTAGATGTTTGAAACATTCTGTACTGTACAGTAGGACAGAAGCTTTAGAACATTTCAACAGGGATTTCTTTGTTGTCTGAGTTACAGGCCACAGAACATAGCAGGCTATAGCATAATATAAACATATTTACATCCAAGACTTTGAGCACTTTTTTAGCTAAGAATTTGAACCTTTCACTTGATGGAAAGCTGCTGTTTGCAGATGAGAGATGAAGAGAAACAAAGCAAATGTTAAGGAGATAAAGAGATGATGGAGCGAGTGTGATAGAGATGGACTGGTCATCACGTCCCCAGAGGCTGATCTCTTTCTGAAGAGATGAGAGTTTATTCCATTACCTTCAAATGCTTTTTGGGCAAAATTATAATTATGAACAAACTTTCTGTACTTTGTGCTTTTTATAAGTCACATGACGGAACCATTAGTTAGAACCTGTTCAACTCTGATCCCTCTGTGGTGGCATTTTCTAAATTAGGCAAAATATTGTATACAGTACTACCCTCAGAAAGTACATTTCAGTTTCAGAACTATGAGTCCTACAGTCACATGCCTAGTGGTATGAACTGTGGATTGATATGAAAGTGACTACTACAGAGCCTGAGATACGGCAAGCCAAGAAACCAACTGCTGTTGCAGTTGGGAATGTTGGGAATAATGTATTTGAAAAAGTCTAGGTTTAAAACACATTTTGTTTGCAATTACTGTTCCAAAATAATTCAAGGCGATATCCTCTATCTGGTTCCCAGTTTCACCATCAGAGACAGAGGTGTTACTGAATAGAGAAACAGAAGTATTACTGAACAGAGAAACAGAAGTATTACTGAATAGAGGAACAAAGGCATTGCTGAATTGAGAAACAGAGGTATCACTGAATAGAGACAGAGACAGAGGTTTTACTGAATAGAGAAACAGAAATATTACTGAATAGAGGACAAAAGGCGTGTTGAATCCAAAGAAACAGAGAACAATGTATTACTGAATAGATAAACAGAGACAAGAGGTATTTTAAAATAGAGAAGCAGAAGTAGTCCTGAATAGAGAAACAGGTTTTACTGAATAGAGAAACAAAGGTATTACTGAATAGAGAAACATAGGTATTACTGAATAGAGAAACAGAAGTGTCATGCAGGTGAAAGAGGACCCAAAAGCGACTTAACAGAAACAGAGTTTAATAATGTTCAAAACGGAATAACTGACATCCTCTAGATTTGTAGAGGGGAAAACAACTGGAGAAGCGGCCACAGACTGCAGGTCGCTTCGGGTAGGCGCAGGCCGTAGTCGACTGAGACACCTGCTCACACGCAGCGTCTGATGAAGGCACAAAACACGACAGGACAGGGTGATACACAATCACGGCAAAAACACGACAGGACAGGGCGAAACGCAATCACAGCATGGTGAATACAATACAAGGAACCGACGGCACAGGAACGGATCACAAAGGAATAAATAGGGACTCTAATCAGGGGAAAGGATCGGGAACAGGTGTGGGAAGACTAAATGATGATTAGGGGAATAGGAACAGCTGGGAGCAGGAACGGAACGATAGAGAGAAGAGAGAGCGAGAGAGTGAGAGAGGGAGGGGGAGAGAGAGGGATAGGAGGAAAGAACCAAATAAGACCAGCAGAGGGAAACGAATATGGGGAGCAAGGGACAAGACAAGATAATAAATGACAAACATGACAGTACCCCCACTCACCCCAGCGCCTCCTGGCGCTCTCGAGGAGGAACACTGGCAGCAACGGAGGAAATCATAGATCAAACGGTCCAGCACGTCCCGAGAAAGAACCCAACTCCCTCTCCTCAGGACCGTAACGAAAAACGATAAAAAGGGAAACTAGGGTACTACTCTAAAAAAAATGAGAACTAGGGACAGACTGAGACACAGCAAGGGCAGGGACAAGAACAGAGAGATGCGATGGCAGGGAACAGACTGGAGACCCAGCAAGACCAGGGGAGCAGAAGCAGAAAAAATTACCAGATCTCTTCTGCGCGCAGCCCGAACACGCAGCACCGAAAACTGGGCGCGTGTCACGCTCCTGAGTCCGGCCACCAAAAGCGCTGGGCGATGACGCAAGAGTGCCTCGAACAATCGGGATGACCAGCTAACTTGGCAGAGTGAGCTCCACTCTGAAGAACAGAGCCAGACGAAAGTGGAAACAGGAACGAAAAGGGAGGTTACTAGGACAGCCGCGACGCAGTGTGCGTGAGTGCTTGCTTAACCTGTCTTTCAATTCCCTAGACTGTCAACCCGACAACACGCATAAGGGAAGAATCCCCGGGATCAGTAGAAGCCACAGAAGAACTAAACAGACGGGATAAGGCATCAGGCTTGGTGTTCTTGCTACCCGGACGGTAAGAAATCAAGCAAACTCGAAACGAGCGAAAAACAACGCCCCAACGAGCTTGACGGGCATTAAGTCGCTTAAGCAGAACGGATACCAAGGTTCTTATGGTCTGTCCAAACGACAAAAGGAACGGTCGCCCCCTCCAACCACTGTCGCCCATTCGCCTAGGGCTAGCGGATGGCGAGTTCACGGTTACCCACATCATAGTTGCGCTCAGATGGCGACAGGCGATGAGAAAATAAGCGCAAGGATGAACCTTATCGTCAGATCAGCGCTTTGACAGAATGGCTCCCCACGCCTACCTCTGAAAGCGTCAACCTCGACAATGAATTGTCTAGTGACGTCAGGAGTAACAGATAGGAGCGGACGTAAAACGTTCTTTTAGAAGATCAAAAGCTCCTGGGCGAACCGGACCACTTAAAACACGTCTTGACAAGTAAGAGCTGTGAGAGGGGCAGCAACTTGACGAAATTACGAATGAAAACGCCCGATAGAAATTAGCGAAACCTAAAAAGCGCTGCAACTCGACACGTGACCTTGGAACGGGCCAATCACTGACAGCTTGGACCTTAGCGGAATCCATCTGAATGCCTTCAGCGGAAAATAACGGAACCGAGAAAAGTAACGGAGGAGACATGAAGAGCACTTCTCAGCCTTTACGTAGAGACAATTCTCTAAAAGGGCTGTAGAACACGTCGAACGTGCTGAACATGAATCTCGAGTGACGGAGAAAAAAAATCAGGATATCGTCAAGATAGACAAAAACAAAAATGTTCAGCATGTCTCTCAGAACATCATTAACTAATGCCTGAAAACAGCTGGCGCATTGGCGAGACCGAGCGGCAGAACCCGGTACTCAAATGCCCTAACGGAGTGTTAAACGCCGTTTTCCACTCGTCCCCCTCTCTGATGCGCACGAGATGGTAAGCGTTACGAAGGTCCAACTTAGTAAAGCACCTGGCTCCCTGCAGAATCTCGAAGGCTGATGACATAAGGGGAGCGGATAACGATTCTTAACCGTTATCATTCAGCCTCGATAATCACGCAGGGCGCAGAGTACCGTCCTTCTTCTTAACAAAAAGAACCCCGCCCCGGCCGGAGAAGAAGAGGCACTATGGTACCGCGTCAAGAGACACAGACAAATAATCCTGAGCCTTACGTTCGGGAGCCGACAGAAGTATAGTCTACCTCGAGGAGAGGCGTGGTCCCTGGAAGGAATCAATACTACTGTCTCGACCGGTGAGGAAGAGTTGGCTCGGAAGACCGACTGAGAGCCGTGCGCAGATCATGATATTCCTCCGGCACTCCTGTCAAATCGCCAGGTTCCTCCTGAGAAGTAGGGAGAGAAGAAAGCAGGAGGGATGGCAGACATTAAACACTTCACATGACAAGCGTTCCAGGATAGGATAGAATTACTAGACCAATTAATAGAAGGATTATGACATACTAGCCAGGGATGACCCAAAAAACAGGTGTAAACGGTGAACGGAAAATCAAAAAAGAAATAGTCTCACTGTGGTTACCAGATACTGTGAGAGTTAAGGTAGTGTCTCAAATTTGATACTGGGAAGATGACTACCATCTAAGGCAAACATGGGGGCGTAAGAAGCTTGTCTAACGGTCTGAAAGGAATGTTATGTTTCGAACCCCATGCTTCGTCCATGCAAGAGCAACCCTCAGCCCCAGAGTCAATCAAGGCACTGCATGTAGCACCGAACCGGTCCAGCGTAGATGGACCGACATATGAAACCTAAGATCTAGATGAAGGGACTGAGTAGTAGCGCTCTGTAGCCCTCCGCTTACTGATGGGCTCTGGCCTCTTTACTGGACATGAATTAACAAAATGTCCAGCAACTCCCCAATAGAGGCACAGGCGGTTCCCAGGTGATCCTCCGTTCCCTCTCCTTATTCGAGATCTGATCCCTCCCAGCTGCATGGGCTCAGTCTCAAAGCCAGAGGAGGAGATGGTTGCGATGCGGAGCAGGGAAACACCGTTGATCTGAGCTCTCTTCCACGAACGGTGACGAAGATCTACCCGTCGTTCTATGCGGATAAGCGAAACAATCAAAGTCCACATCTGAAGGAACCTCCCGGAGAGAATCTCATCCTTAACCACTGCGTGGAGTCCCTCCAGAAAACGAGCGAGCAGCGCCGGCTCGTTCCACTCACAGAGGCAGCAGAGTGCGAAACTCAATGGAATAATCCGTTATGGACGTTCACCTTGGCATAGGAAGCCAGGGCCCTAGAAACCTCCCCCACCAAAAAACTGAACAGTCAAAAACCCGAATCATCTCCTCTTTAAAGTTCTGGAATTTGATAGAGCAATCAGCCCTTGCCTCCCCCAGATAGCTGTGCCCCATTCTCGAACCCGGCCAGTAAGGAGTGAAATGGCGTAAGCAACCCGAGCTCTCTCTCTCTAGAGTATGTGTGGGGTTGGAGAGAGAACACAATCTCACTGCGTGAAAGGAGCGGCAGCACTCAGTGGGCACCCGGAGTAGCAAGGTGGGTTATTAACCCTGGGTTCTGGAGGCTCGGCAGGCCAGGGAGTAACAGGTGGCACGAGACGTAGACTCTGGAACTGTCCAGAGAGGGTCGGAAGCCTGAGCGGCCAGGTTCTCCACGGCATGGCGAGCAGCAGACAATTCCTGCTCGTGTCTGCCGAGCATGGCTCCTTGGATCTCGACAGCAGTGTAACGAGCGTCTGAAGTCGCTGGGTCCATTCCTTGGTCGGTTCCTTCTGTCATGCAGGTGAAGAGGACCCAAAAGCGACTTAACAGAAACAGAGTTTATTAATGTTCAAAACGGAATAACTGACATCCTCTAGATTTGTAGAGGGGAAAACAACTGGAGAAGCGGCCACAGACTGCAGGTCGCTTCCGGAAGTAGGCGCCAGAGCCGTAGTCGACTGAGACACCTGCTCACACGCAGCGTCTGATGAAGGCACAAAACACGACAGGACAGGGTGATACACAATCACGGCAAAAAAACACGACAGGACAGGGCAAGAAACGCAATCACAGCATGGTGAATACAATACAAGGAACCGACAGCACAGGAACGGATCACAAAGGAATAAATAGGGACTCTAATCCCAGGGGGAAAGGATCAGGGAACAGGTGTGGGAAGACTAAATGATGATTAGGGGAATAGGAACAGCTGGGAGCAGGAACGGAACGATAGAAGAGAAGAGAGAAGGCGAGAGAGTGAGAGGGAGGAGAGAGAGAGGGATAGGAGGGAAAGAACCAAATAAGACCAGCAGAGGGAAACGAATAGCATGGGGAGCACAGGGACAAGACATGATAATAAATGACAAACATGACA
>NW_025749241.1:0-5000 GCF_021184085.1 Oncorhynchus gorbuscha
ACAACCACCTAAACGGAAGCGATTCACAAACCTTCCATAACAAAGCCATCACCTACAGAGAGATGAACCTGGAGAAGAGTCCCCTAAGCAAGCTGGTCCTGGGGCTCTGTTCACAAACACAAACACACCCTACAGAGCCCCAGGACAACAGCACAATTAGACCCAACCAAATCATGAGAAAACAAAAAGATAATTACTTAACACATTGGAAAGAATTAACAAAAAAACAGACCAAACTAGAATGCTATTTGGCCCTACACAGAGAGTACACAGCGGCAGAATACCTGACCACTGTGACTGACCCAAAATTAAGGAAAGCTTTGACTATGTACAGACTCAGTGAGCATAGCCTTGCTATTGAGAAAGGCCACTGTAGGCAGACATGGCTCTCAAGAGAAGACAGGCTATGTGCTCACTGCCCACAAAAGGAGGTGGAAACTGAGCTGCACTTCCTAACCTCCTGCCCAATGTATGACCATATTAGAGAGACATATTTCCCCCAGATTACACAGATCCACAAAGAATTCGAAAACAAATCCAATTTTGAAAAACTCCCATATCTTTTGGGTGAAATTCCACAGTGTGCCATCACAGCAGCAAGATTTGTGACCTGTTGCCACGAGAAAAGGGCAACCAGTGAAGAACAAACACCATTGTAAATACAACCCATATTTATGCTTATTCATTTTATCTTGTGTCATTTAACTATTTGTACATTGTATATATATATAATATGACATTTGTAATGTCTTTACTGTTTTGAAACTTCTGTATGTGTAATGTTTACTGTAAATTTTTGTTGTTTTTCACTTTATATATTCCCTTTGTATGTTGTCTACCTCACTTGCTTTGGCAATGTTAACACATGTTTCCCATGCCAATAAAGCCCTTGAATTGAATTGAATTGAATTGAATTGAGAAACAGAGAGAAACAGAGAGAATCAGAGAGAGAAACAGAGAGAAACAGAGAGAAACAGAGAGAATCAGAGAGAGAAACAGAGAGAAACAGAGAGAGAACGAGAGAAACAGAGCAAACAAGAGAAACAGACAAAGAAACAGAGAGAATCAGAGAGAGAACAAGGGAGAAACAGAGAGAGAACGAGAGAAACAGAGGGAACGAGAGAAACAGAGAAACAGAGAGAAACAGAGAGAATCAGAGAGAGAAACAGAGAGAAACAGAGAGAGAATGAGAGAAACAGAGAGAGAAACAGTGAGAAACAGAGAGAGAAACAGAGAGAGAACAAGAGAGAAACAGAGAGAGAATGAGAGAAACAGAGGGAAACAGAGAGGAACAGAGAGAGAACAAGAGAGAAACAGAGAGAGAATGAGAGAAACAGAGGGAACGAGAGAAACAGAGAGAGAAACAGAGAGAGAACAAGAGAGAAACAGAGAGAGAATGAGAGAAACAAAGAGAAACAGAGAGAGAACAAGAGAGAAACAGAGAGAGAACGAGAGAAACAGAAAAAGAGAAACAGAGAGAGAACAAGAGAGAAACAGAGAGAATGAGAGAGAATGAGAGAAACAGAGAGGGAACGAGAGAAACAGAGAGAAACAGAGAGAGAAACAGAGAGAGAAACAGAGAGAGAAACAGAGAGAGAAACAGAGAGAAACAGAGAGAGAACAAGAGAGAATGAGAGAGAGAATGAGAGAAACAGAGGGAACGAGAGAAACAGAGAGAGAACGAGAGAAACAGAGGGAATGAGAGAAACAGAGAGAGAAACAGAGAGAAACAGAGAGAGAACAAGAGAGAAACAGAGAGAGAATGAGAGAAACAGAGGGAACGAGAGAAACAGAGAGAGAATGAGAGAAACAAAGAGAAACAGAGAGAATCAGAGAGAGAAACAGAGAGAAACAGAGAGAAACAGAGAGAGAAAAGAGAGAGAAACAGAGAGAGAAACAGAAACAGAGAGAATGAGAGAAACAGAGGGAACGAGAGAAACAGAGAGAGAAACAGAGAGAGAACAAGAGAGAAACAGAGAGAGAATGAGAGAAACAGAGGGAACGAGAGAAACAGAGAGAGAAACAGAGAGAGAATGAGAGAGAACAAGAGAGAAACAGAGAGAGAATGAGAGAAACAGAGAGAAACAGAGAGAGAATGAGAGAAACAGAGGGAACGAGAGAAACAGAGAGAGAAACAGAGAGAAACAGAGAGAGAACAAGAGAGAAACAGAGGGAACGAGAGAAACAGAGAGGGAACGAGAGAAACAGAGAGAGAAACAGAGAGAAACAGAGAGAGAACAAGAGAGAAACAGAGAGAGAATGAGAGAAACAGAGGGAACGAGAGAAACAGAGAGAGAAACAGAGAGAAACAGAAAAACAGAGGGAACGAGAGAAACAGAGAGAGAAACAGAAAGAGAAACAGAGGGAACGAGAGAAACAGAGAGAGAAACAGAGAGAAACAGAGAGAATCAGAGAGAAACAGAGAGAAACAGAGAAACAGAGAGAAACAGAGAGAAACAGAAAGAGAAACAGAGAGAGAGAGATGAAGTTTATAGAAAGGAAGTCTTGATATGTATATAATCCTTATTATTCACAGGCACCTGAGCAGCAGCCAGCAGTCAGCCTCCAGCCTAATCCAGATTCATAGGGAAGGAAGGAGCGAGGGAGGGAGGGATAGCAAGATGGCCGGATGGGAGGAGAGAGACAGTCCCTCTCCCTCCTAATCACCTCCTCCCTCCTTATTTTCATTCATGGCACAATCAGTTACACACGCACGCACACTCTATCTCTCCGTACACACACAGTCTCTAGCACAGTCCCTCTCCATCAAAAGAGTCTTTCTCTCTCTTTCTGTCTCTATCTCACTTCCTCTCTTTCTCTCTTTCTCTCTCTTCCTCTCTCCCTCTCGTAGAGAGAGACACACATACACTTGTCCTTCTCCCTTTCTGATACACTCTTTGCCCTCCTGTCTCCCCCTTTCTCACAATGACACACACTCATAAACACATACAGATGTATGATCTTAATTTGATGACTCTTCATTTTATCACAGTAGGAAATGAACACCTGTTGTGTATTTGAGTTTTAAAAAGACTTCTAATGTTTGTCAGTTCCACTTTGAAATATCAGAATTTTAATCCACATAATAATTCCCATTTCCTATTGCTGCTGTAGCAAACCAGCTCAAATTAAGATCCTACATCTGCATACACAAACACACACACATAAACAAACACTCAACCTCTCCCACATACACACATTTGTATTTACACATGCATGCAGTATCCTTGCCACACACATTCAGAGAGATATAAATAGAGAGATAGAGAGATAGAGAGGGAGAGGGAGATGGAGAGAGAGATGGGAAGACATTAGAGAGAGGGACAGAGAGGGACAGAGAGAGAGCAAATCTGAGAGGCTTTGAAGCTGGCATCCTCCCTTTCTCTCTGCCTCTCTGTGCTCCTCAGTACGGGAGCAGGTGGTCCCACTGATCGACCCCTCCTCTTCTCACTGACCCCCTCCCTTCCCTTTCTTTCCCTGTGCATCAGCAATCTCTGCCTTTGCCTCTGACACACACACACACACACACACACACACACACACACACACACACACACACACACACACACACACACACACACACACACACACACACACACACACACACACACACACACACACACACACACACACACACACACACACACACACACACACACAGTCTGTGGCTCTGTGACTGGTGGACGGACTACTAGACTCCCCAGCAGAGTCAGAGGCGGGCCCCTGAGATAATTCCACTATACATCCCCCTATAGACTCCCCCCTCCAACCCTCCACCTCCCCCTACCCATCTGGAAAGGAGAGGGGCTGCCTTCTAATTGCTTTCCTATCCCCCAGAGCCCTCCCTCCTCCTCCTCCTCTATCCATCGCTGCGCCCCCTCCCCTCGCACCCCCTACCCCCTCCAGCCACCCCCCGCCCTGCACACACAACATGGCAGCAGGGGGAAGGAGGGCGGCGAGCTAGAGAGTGAGAGAGTGAGTGAGAGGGAGAAACAGAGAGAGAGGCTGCCGCGGCTGACAGGGAATACTGGTGCCATTTTCACATCGCGGGAAGGATTCATTCCTGCTCCGCTCGGCTCCGCTGTGGAAGAAGGGAACGAGGGAAGAAGGGAACGAGGGAAGAAGGGAACGAGGGAAGGAGGAAAAAGAGGAGAAGGACGGAGGCTGACAACTATAAAACAGGTATTGTGCGTTCTCTTCTTTCTGCTGGGTAGCTAGTGCTAACTGTTGGTAGAGAGCAAGATGAACAGGGCACAGAGGGCTGGATGGAGGATGAGGGCTGTGTGTGAATGGCAGCAGAGCCAGTGGAGGGGGCGTGGGTATGGTGTAGAGGACATGTGAACTAATACTCTGTATTTACATTCATTAGGATGCTGCTTTGTGTCTGGTGTTTTTGACTGAGTTATATTTCTCAATGATTGTTTCTATCAACAACAATAAATCCAGAAATGTGCATCATGTTCTATTTTTCAACAATCACAACAACCATCTCAGAAATAGAACATAGAGATGATGAGATATTACATTGTTGTTGGGATGTTTTTCTGTGGCTACGTACTAAACAGAGGGTCCTATAGTAGCATTATACGGCCGTGGTTACCTGTCTTACCCTGGGGTTGTGTTGCGTAGTGCTATAACAGAACTCTAACCCTATACCACACTCATGATGTGTCATAGCACGCTGTTTCTTAGGCCTGCACTGGATTACGTAAGTCTGTTGCCCTAAAAGGAACAGCAACACCTTATGAAATCAGCATGTAAAGCAATGCATATGGAACCAGTGTGTGTGTGTGTGTGTTTGTGTGTGTGTGTGTGTATTCTAAAACCTACATCCTTAATATAGAGTTGTGACCTATTGAGGGGTATTCCTAGTGTATGCTATGCTATACCGCTCAAGGGGGCAGGTGTGTGTGTGTGTGTGTGTGTGTGTGTGTGTGTGTGTGTGTGTGTGTGTGTGTGTGTGTGTGTGTGTGTGTGTGTGTGTGTGTGTGTGTGTGTGT
>NW_025749241.1:12500-15000 GCF_021184085.1 Oncorhynchus gorbuscha
AGGGAGGGTGCTGACTATCAGGATAGGACAGAGGAGATGTTCTCTATGGGGGGATGGGGAGGGGGTGCGCGCCTGCGTGTGTGTGTGTGTGTGTGTGTGTGTGTGTGTGTGTGTGTGTGTGTGTGTGTGTGTGTGTGTGTGTGTGTGTGTGTGTGTGTGTGTGTGTGTGTGTGTGTGTGTGTGTGTGTGTGTGTGTGTGTGTGTGTGTGTGTGTGTGAAAGGAAGAGATAGGGGGAGGTTAGGGTAGAGGAGATCCTCAGGGGACTAGACTGCAGCCACAGCTGACTACTTCTCAGTCTGATAGCAGTGAATTCCCCCCACAGTATAAAATGGGCCATGAAAACAGACACACAAACATACACACAAACGCTGTTGTGTGGAGGAGGGGAGATGGGGGTGTTTGCATACAGTATAGTGAATCTGACATCTGGAATAGGAAAAGGCCATTTAAAGGAGAATGTTGTCTGGATCTGTCTACCCTCGTTATCCTTGGTGTTGCTAGGTGCAGAAACCTGTCCCAATAACATTGGCTATCATTTCATTATGAACTCCGACCTTAAGCCAATCAGTGCTTAATACCTGGGTCACATGGCCACAGCCTACCAGTGTGTGCAGAATGATAATTTAAGTCATTTAAGTAAAGAGGAAGTCAATCCCTGGACATAGCTCCTGCTGTCTTCATTAACTATACTCCCCTACCTACCACACATCCAGAACAAGGCTGTTGCTAGTTCAGTGTGTGTGTGTGTGTGTGTGTGTGTGTGTGTGTGTGTGTGTGTGTGTGTGTGTGTGTGTGTGTGTGTGTGTGTGTGTGTGTGTGTGTGTGTGTGTGTGTGTGTGTGTGTGTGTGTGTGTGTGTGTGTGTGTGTGTGTGTGTGTGTGTGTGTGTGTGTGTGTGTGTGTGTGTGTGTGTGTGTGTGTGTGTGTGTGTGTGTGTGTGTGTGTGTGTGTGTGTGTGTGTGTGTGTGTGTGTGTGTGTGTGTGTGTGTGTGTGTGTGTGTGAACCTCCATAGCAACTAGTGCACCGCAGCCAGTCAGTGCCTGTGTGAGGGAGTGGGCATAGGCCCTCTGCCAGCCTAAAGAAACAATGGGCAAGGGATAATGGGCATTGCCATGGTGACATGATGTGACAATGGGCATTGCTATGCCAATGGGCAGGGACAATAGACATCGCTATGCCGATGGGCAGGGACAATAGACATCGCTATGCCGATGGGCAGGGACAATAGACATCGCTATGCCGATGGGCAGGGACAATAGACATCGCTATGCCGATGGGCAGGGACAATAGACATCGCTATGCCGATGGGCAGGGACAATAGACATCGCTATGCCGATGGGCAGGGACAATAGACATCGCTATGCCGATGGGCAGGGACAATAGACATCGCTATGCCGATGGGCAGGGACAATAGACATCGCTATGCCGATGGGCAGGGACAATAGACATCGCTATGCCGATGGGCAGGGACAATAGACATCGCTATGCCGATGGGCAGGGACAATAGACATCGCTATGCCGATGGGCAGGGACAATAGACATCGCTATGTCGATGGGCAGGGACAATAGACATCGCTATGTCGATGGGCAGGGACAATAGACATCGCTATGCCGATGGGCAGGGACATTGGGCTTGGGAATGCCGATGGCAGGCGAGCGGGCCAAGTCACAGAGAGAGCAGTGGTGACGGTGATAATGAACTATCTCTCCCTGTCTGGTTCCTGTCTCTCTCTTTCTCTCTCACTCTGTGGGGTAGAGCAAAAGGACGCACCATTGCAGAGGTGGGTGCAGTGTGTGTGGGCAGTGGAAATGTCTGTGTTAGGTGCGATGTGTCTGCATCGTTTGTCACCTCAGACTCACACTGAAACAACTGCTGATACTGGGACTGTGCTCATATGGACACCGTACAGAAACAACACCTCACTGAGATGTTATGCAGATGATACACGTCTGACAATGCATAGACAACTTATAGACATCACTAACAACGACACACAGACATCATTCATATTCTTCAATTGCATCATTATGCTGACCAATCCTTTCAATCATGTCTAATTACCACGTTAGCTGTCAGCTAACACAAACACACAAACACACACACACACACAGACACGCACACACACAGTGTCAGTCATACTCTCAGCAGTCAGCAGCTTGCTAACAGCTAGCCACTGCATAGGCGAATTGCTAACATTCTCATTGGATGGAAACATGAGAGGATGTTATTGTCCCTGATGAAACACCTACTGACAGACCTGCCGTATCCATGGCACCCGGATGGAAACATCCACCACGCATCGCGCTGCCATGACAGCACAGAGAACAAGCACAACTTATTCACTAGTTACTTCTGCTCTTCTCTCCTTCTCTCCCTCTCTCCTCCTCTCCTCCCATGTCCTCTCTTCTCACCTATCTTCCCCTCCTAACCACTCCTCCTCCCCTCTCATCTCCTCTCTTCACTCCTCCTCTCTCCTCTCCTCCTCTGTCCTCTCATTT
>NW_025749241.1:20000-26383 GCF_021184085.1 Oncorhynchus gorbuscha
TATAGTGTCTTTAGGAGGTGAACTACTGTAACAGTTCAGTGTGTCATAGTTTCACTAAGAGGTGAACTACTGTAACAGTTCAGTGTGTTATAGTGTCTCTAGGAGGTGAACTACTGTAACAGTTCAGTGTGTTATAGTGTCTGTTACTGTAACAGTTCAGTGTGTTATAACTGAACTACTGTAACAGTTCAGTGTGTTATAGTGTCTTTAGGAGGTGAACTACTGTAACAGTTCAGTGTTTTGTAGTGTCACAGTTCAGGATGTGAACTACTGTAACAGTTCAGTGTGTTATGTGTCATAGTTTCACTAGGAGGTGAACTACTGTAAGTTCAGTTCAGTGTTTTTATAGTGTGTTATAGTGGAGGTGAACTACTGTAACAGTTCAGTGTGTTATAGTGTCTCCAGGAGGTGAACTACTGTAACAGTTCAGTGTGTTGTAGTGTCTCTAGGAGGTGAACTACTGTAAAAGTTCAGCGTGTTTTTGTGTCTCCAGGAGGTGAACTACTGTAACAGTTCAGTGTGTTGTTGTGTCTCTAGGAGGTGAACTACTGTAACAGTTCAGTGTTTTATAGTGTCTCCAGGAGGTGAACTACTGTAACAGTTCAGTGTGTTATAGTGTCTCTAGGAGAACTACTGAACTCAGTGTTTTTGTAACAGTTCAGTGTGTTAGTTGTGTTCTAGTGTTCTAGGAGGTGAACTACTGTAACAGTTCAGCGTGTTTTTGTGTCTCCAGGAGGTGAACTACTGTAACAGTTCAGTGTGTTGTTGTGTCTCTAGGAGGTGAACTAATGTAACAGTTCAGTGTGTTATTGTTTCTCTATTTAGGAGGTGAACTACTGTAACAGTTCAGTGTGTTATAGTGTCACAAGGAGGTGAACTACTGTAACAGTTCAGTGTGTTATTGTGTCTCTATTTAGGAGGTGAACTGCTGTAACAGTTCAGTGTTTTTATAGTGTCTTTAGGGGGTGAACTTCTGTGACAATTCGGTGTGTTATAGTGTCTCTAGGAGGTGAACTACTGCAACAGTTCAGTGTGTTATAGTGTCTCGTGGATGTGACCTAATGTAACAGTTCAGTGTGTTATAGTGTCTCTCTCTCGGAGGTGAACTACTGTAACAGTTCAGTGTGTTATAGTGTCTCGTGGATGTGACCTACTGTAACAGTTCAGTGTGTTATAGTGTCTCTCTCTCGGAGGTGAACTACTGTAACAGTTCAGTGTGTTATAGTGTCTCTAGGAGGTGAACTACTGTAACATTTCAGTGTTTTCATTGTGTCACCAGGATGTGAACTACTGTAACATTTCAGTGTGTCATAGTTTCACTAGGAGGTGAACTACTGTAACAGTTCAGTGTGTTATAGTGTCTCTGGAGGTGAACTACTGTAACAGTTCAGTGTGTTCTCTAGGTAGTGAACTACTGTAACAGTTCAGTGTGTTGTAGTGTGGATGTGAACTACTGTAACAGTTCAGTGTGTTATTGTTTCTCTATTTAGGAGGTGAACTACTGTAACAGTTCAGTGTGTTATAGTGTCTCTCACTGGAGGTGAACTACTGTAACAGTTCAGTGTGTTATAGTGTCTCTAGGAGGTGAACTACTGTAACAGTTCAGTGTGTTATTGTGTCTCTAACAGTTCAGTGTGTTATTGTGGAGGTGAACTACTGTAACAGTTCAGTGTGTTATAGTGTCTCTAGAAGGTGAACTACTGTAACAGTTCAGTGTGTTATAGTAAAGGAGGTGAACTACTGCAACAGTTCAGTGTGTTATTGTGTCACTAGGAGGTGAACTACTGTAACAGTTCAGTGTGTTATAGTGTCTCTAGGATGTGAACTACTGTAACAGTTCAGTGTGTTATAGTGTCTCAGTTAGTGTTTTATAGTGTCTCGTGGATGTGAACTACTGTAACAGTTCAGTGTGTTATAGTGTCTGCAACAGTTCTCTCGGAGGTGAACTACTGTAACAGTTCAGTGTGTTATAGTGTCTCAGTGGATGTGACCTACTGTAACAGTTCAGTGTGTTATAGTGTCTCTCTCTCGGAGGTGAACTACTGTAACAGTTCAGTGTGTTATAGTGTCTCTAGGAGGTGAACTACTGTAACAGTTCAGTGTGTTCATAGTTTCACTAGGAGGTGAACTACTGTAACAGTTCTGTGTGTTATAGTGTGTGTGTAACAGTTCAGTGTTATCTTCTAGGAGGTGAACTACTGTAACAGTTCAGTGTGTTGTAGTGTCTCGTGGATGTGAACTACTGTAACAGTTCAGTGTGTTATTGTTTCTCTATTTAGGAGGTGAACTACTGTAACAGTTCAGTGTGTTATAGTGTCTCTCAGGAGGTGAACTACTGTAACAGTTCAGTGTGTTATAGTGTCTCTCGGAGGTGAACTACTGTAACAGTTCAGTGTGTTATAGTGTCTCTAGAGGTGAACTACTGTAACAGTTCAGTGTGTTATAGTGTCACTAGGAGGTGAACTACTGTAACAGTTCAGTGTGTTATTGTGTCTCACTAGGAGGTGAACTACTGTAACAGTTCAGTGTGTTATAGTGTCTCTAGGAGGTGAACTACTGTAACAGTTCAGTGTGTTATAGTGTCTCAAGGAGGTGAACTACTGCAACAGTTCAGTGTGTTATAGTGTCACTAGGAGGTGAACTACTGTAACAGTTCAGTGTGTTATTGTGTCTCACTAGGAGGTGAACTACTGTAACAGTTCAGTGTGTTATAGTGTCTCTCTAGGAGGTGAACTACTGTAACAGTTCAGTGTGTTATAGTGTCTCTAGGAGGTGAACTACTGTAACAGTTCAGTGTGTTATAGTGTCTCTAGGAGGTGAACTACTGTAACAGTTCAGTGTGTTATTGTGTTTCACTAGGAGGTGAACTACTGTAACAGTTCAGTGTGTTATAGTGTCTCTCTAGGAGGTGAACTACTGTAACAGTTCAGTGTGTTATAGTGTCCAGGAGGTGAACTACTGTAACAGTTCAGTGTGTTATAGTGTCACTAGGAGGTGAACTACTGTAACAGTTCAGTGTGTTATAGTGTCTCTCTAGGAGGTGAACTACTGTAACAGTTCAGTGTGTTATAGGTGTCTCTAACAGTTCAGTGGAGGTGAACTACTGTAACAGTTCAGTGTGTTGAACTGTGTAACAGTTCAGTGTGTTATTGTGTCTAGGAGGTGAACTACTGTAACAGTTCAGTGTGTTATTGTGTCTCTCTCTAGGAGGTGAACTACTGTAACAGTTCAGTGTGTTTTGTAGTGTCACCAGGATGTGAACTACTGTAACATTTCAGTGTGTCATAGTTTCACTAGGAGGTGAACTACTGTAACAGTTCAGTGTGTTATAGTGTCTCGTGGATGTGACCTACTGTAACATTTCAGTGTGTCATAGTTTCACTAAGAGGTGAACTACTGTAACAGTTCAGTGTGTTATAGTGTCTCTAGGAGGTGAACTACTGTAACAGTTCAGTGTGTTATAGTGTCTTTAGGAGGTGAACTACTGTAACAGTTCAGTGTGTTATAGTGTCTTTAGGAGGTGAACTACTGTAACAGTTCAGTGTGTTATAGTGTCTCTAGGAGGTGAACTACTGTAACATTTCAGTGTGTCATAGTTTCACTAGGAGGTGAACTACTGTAACAGTTCAGTGTGTTATACTGTCTCTAGGAGGTGAACTACTGTAACAGTTCAGTGTGTTATAGTGTCTCAAGGAGGTGAACTACTGTAACAGTTCAGTGTGTTGTAGTTTCACTAAGAGGTGAACTACTGTAACAGTTCAGTGTGTTATAGTGTCTCTAGGAGGTGAACTACTGTAACAGTTCAGTGTGTTATAGTGTCTTTAGGAGGTGAACTACTGTAACAGTTCAGTGTTATAGTGTTAGGTAGTAACAGTTCAGTGTGTTATAGTGTCTCTCTAGGAGGTGAACTACTGTAACAGTTCAGTGTGTTATAGTGTCTCTAGGAGGTGAACTACTGTAACAGTTCAGTGTGTTATTGTGTCTCTCTCTAGGAGGTGAACTACTGTAACAGTTCAGTGTGTTATTGTGTCTCTCTAGGAGGTGAACTACTGTAACAGTTCAGTGTTTTGTAGTGTCACCAGGATGTGAACTACTGTACCATTTCAATGTGTCATAGTTTCACTAGGAGGTGAACTACTGTAACAGTTCAGTGTTTTTATAGTGTCTTGAACTACTGTAACAGTTCAGTGTGTTATAGTGTCTTGGGCTGTGGAGGTGAACTACTGTAACAGTTCAGTGTGTTATAGTGTCTCCAGGCTGTGAACTACTGTAACAGTTCAGTGTGTTATAGTGTCTCTAGGAGGTGAACTACTGTAACAGTTCAGTGTGTTATAGTGTCTCCAGGCTGTGAACTACTGTAACAGTTCAGTGTTTTATAGTGTCTTTAGGAGGTGAACTACTGTAACAGTTCAGTGTGTTATTGTGTCTCCAGGAGGTGAACTACTGTAACAGTTCAGTGTGTTATAGTGTCAGTTTCAAGGAGGTGAACTACTGTAACAGTTCAGTGTGTTATAGTGTCTAGGAGGTGAACTACTGTAACAGTTCAGTGTGTTATTGTGTCTCTAGAAGGTGAACTACTGTAACAGTTCAGTGTGTTATAGTGTCTCTGGAGGAGGTGAACTACTGTAACAGTTCAGTGTGTTATAGTGTCACTAGGAGGTGAACTACTGTAACAGTTCAGTGTGTTATTGTGTCTCAAGAAGGTGAACTCTGTAAAGTTCATGTGTGTTGTTGTGTCTCTAGGAGGTGAACTACTGTAACAGTTCAGTGTACTGCAGTTAGTGTCTCAGGAGGTGAACTACTGTAACAGTTCAGTGTGTTTATTGTTTAACAGTTCAGTGTGTTTAGGAGGTGAACTACTGTAACAGTTCAGTGTGTTATAGTGTCTCTCACTCGGAGGTGAACTACTGTAACAGTTCAGTGTGTTATTGTGTCTCTCTCTAGGAGGTGAACTACTGTAACAGTTCAGTGTTTTGTAGTGTCACCAGGATGTGAACTACTGTAACATTTCAGTGTGTCATAGTTTCACTAGGAGGTGAACTACTGTAACAGTTCAGTGTGTTATAGTGTCTCTCAGGTGAACTACTGGAGTGTGAACTACTGTAACAGTTCAGTGTGTTATAGTGTCTCTAGGAGGTGAACTACTGTAACAGTTCAGTGTGTTATAGTGTCTCTAGGAGGTGAACTACTGTAACAGTTCAGTGTGTTATTGTGTCTCTAGGAGGTCAGTTCAGTGTGTTCTCAGGTGAACTACTGTAACAGTGTAGGAGGTGAACTACTGTAACAGTTCAGTGTGTTATTGTGTCTCTAGGAGGTGAACTACTGTAACAGTTCAGTGTGTTATTGTGAACTACTGTCAGTTCTCTAGGAGGTGAACTACTGTAACAGTTCAGTGTGTTATTGTGTCACAAGGAGGTCTAGGAGGTGAACTACTGTAACAGTTCAGTGTGTTATAGTGTCTCTCTGTAACAGTTAGTGGAGGTGAACTACTGTAACAGTTCAGTGTGTTATTGTGTCTCTCTCTAGGATGTGAACTAACATTTCAGTGTTTTGTAGTTTCACCAGGATGTGAACTACTGTAACATTTCAGTGTGTCATAGTTTCACTAGGAGGTGAACTACTGTAACAGTTCAGTGTGTTATAGTGTCTCTCGGAGGTGAACTACTGTAACAGTTCAGTGTGTTATAGTGTCTCTAGGAGGTGAACTACTGTAACAGTTCAGTGTGTTATTGTGTCTCTCTCTAGGAGGTGAAATACTGTAACAGTTCAGTGTGTTATTGTGTCTGAACTCTCTAGGAGGTGAACTACTGTAACAGTTCAGTGTGTTATTGTGTCTAAGTGTCTCCTAGGAGGTGAACTACTGTAACAGTTGTGTAACAGTTCAGTGTGTTATTGTGTCTCTCTCTAGGAGGTGAACTACTGTAACAGTTCAGTGTGTTATTGTGTCTCTCTCTAGGAGGTGAACTACTGTAACAGTGCAGTGTTTTGTAGTGTCACCAGGATGTGAACTACTGTAACATTTCAGTGTGTCATAGTTTCACTAGGAGGTGAACTACTGTAACAGTTCAGTGTGTTATAGTGTCAGTTCAGTGGATGTGACCTACTGTAACATTTCAGTGTGTCATAGTTTCACTAAGAGGTGAACTACTGTAACAGTTCAGTGTGTTATAGTGTCTCTAGGAGGTGAACTACTGTAACAGTTCAGTGTGTTATAGTGTCTTTAGGAGGTGAACTACTGTAACAGTTCAGTGTGTTATAGTGTCTTTAGGAGGTGAACTACTGTAACAGTTCAGTGTGTTATAGTGTCTCTAGGAGGTGAACTACTGTAACAGTTCAGTGTGTTTGAACTACTGTAACAGTTCAGTGTGTTATACTGTCTCTAA
>NW_025749242.1:0-26380 GCF_021184085.1 Oncorhynchus gorbuscha
AGTCTACCTCTCTCTCCTCTAGTCTACCTCTCCTCTCCTCTAGTCTACCTCTCCTCTCCTCTAGTCTACTCTCCTCTCCTCTAGTCTACCTCTCCTCTCCTCCAGTCTACCTCTCTCCTCTCCTCTAGTCTACTCCTCTCCTCTCCCTCTCAGTCTACCTCTCCTCTCCTCTAGTCTACCTCTCCTCTCCTCTAGTCTACCTCTCCTCTCCTCTAGTCTACTCTATATATCGTCACCTCTCACTCCTCCGGTCCAACCTCTCACTCCCCTCTCCTCCAGTCGGCCTCTCCTCATATATATATACCTCTCCTCTAGTCCTACCTCTCCTCTCCTCTCCTCTCCTCTCCTCCTCTCTGCTCTCCTCTCCTCTCCTCTCCTCTCCTCTCTCTCCTCTCCTCTGAGTCTACCTCTCCTCCTCTAGTCTACCTCTCTCTCCTCTAGTCTACCTCCTCTCCTCCGGTCTACCTCTCCTCCCCTCTCCTCCTCTCCTCTCCTCTAGTCTACCTCTCCTCTCCTCTAGTCTACCTCTCCTCTCCTCTAGTCTACCTCTCCTCTCCTCTAGTCTACCTCTCCTCTAGTCTACCTCTCCTCTCCTCTAGTCTACCTCTCCTCTAGTCTACCTCTCCTCTCCTCTAGTCTACCTCTCCTCTCCTCTAGTCTACCTCTCCTCTCCTCTAGTCTACCTCTCCTCTCCTCTAGTCTACCTCTCCTCTAGTCTACCTCTCCCCCCTCTCCTCTCCTCTAGTCTACCTCTCCTCTAGTCAACCTCTCCCCCCTCTCCTCTCCTCTAGTCTACCTCTCCTCTCCTCTAGTCTACCTCTCCTCTCCTCTAGTCTACCTCTCCTCTCCTCCGGTCAACCTCTCCTCTCCTCCAGTCTACCTCTCCTCTCCTCCGGTCAACCTCTCCTCTCCTCTAGTCAACCTCTCCCCCCTCTCCTCTCCTCTAGTCTACCTCTCCTCTCCTCTAGTCTACCTCTCCTCTCCTCAGTCTACTCTCTCCTCTAGTCTACCTCTCCTCTCCTCTAGTCTGCCTCTCCAGTCTACTTTTCCTCTCCTCCTCCAGTCTCTCCCTCCTCAAGTCAACCTCTCCCCCTCTCCTCTCCTCTAGTCTACCTCTCCTCTCCTCTAGTCTACCTCTCCTCTAGTCTACCTCCCTCTCCTCTAGTCTACCTCTCCTCTCCTCTAGTCTACCTCTCCTCTCCTCCAGTCAATCTCTCCTCCTCCAGTCTACCTCTCCTCTCCTCCAGTCTACTTTTCCTCTCCTCCTCCAGTCTCTCTCTCCTCCGCCCTCCTCAAGTCAACCTCTCCCCCCTCTCCTCTCCTCTAGTCTACCTCTCCTCTCCTCTAGTCTACCTCTCCTCTCCTCCAGTCTACCTCTCCTCCCTCAAGTCAACCTCTCCCCCTCTCCTCTCCTCTAGTCTACCTCTCCTCTCCTCTAGTCTACCTCTCCTCTAGTCTACCTCTCCCCCTCTCCTCTCCTCTAGTCTACCTCTCCTCTAGTCAACCTCTCCCCCTCTCCTCTCCTCTAGTCTACCTCTCCTCTCCTCTAGTCTACCTCTCCTCTAGTCTACCTCTCCTCTAGTCTACCTCTCCTCTCCTCTAGTCTACCTCTCCTCTAGTCAACCTCTCCCCCCTCTCCTCTCCTCTAGTCTACCTCTCCTCTCCTCTAGTCTACCTCTCCTCTAGTCTACCTCTCCTCTAGTCTACCTCTCCTCTAGTCTACCTCTCCTCTCCTCTAGTCTACCTCTCCTCTAGTCAACCTCTCCCCCCTCTCCTCTCCTCTAGTCTACCTCTCCTCTCCTCTAGTCTACCTCTCCTCTAGTCTACCTCTCCCCCCTCTCCTCTCCTCTAGTCTACCTCTCCTCTAGTCTACCTCTCCTCTCCTCTAGTCTACCTCTCCTCTAGTCAACCTCTCCCCCTCTCTCTCTCCTCTAGTCTACCTCTCCTCTCCTCTAGTCTACCTCTCCTCTAGTCTACCTCTCCCCCTCTCTCTCTCCTCTAGTCTACCTCTCCTCTAGTCAACCTCTCCCCCCTCTCCTCTCCTCTAGTCTACCTCTCCTCTCCTCTAGTCTACCTCTCCTCTCCTCTAGTCTACCTCTCCTCTCCTCCGGTCAACCTCTCCTCTCCTCCAGTCTACTTCTCCTCTCCTGTCTGTATGTCCGTCCGTCCGTCCGTCCGCCCGTCCGTCCGTGTGTGTGTGTGTGTACCTGTGCAGCCGGTGGTTCCCTTGCGTACGGAGTAGCCCTTGTCACAATGGCAGATGAAGGATCCCTTGCTGTTCTCACAATTCCCACTCAGACAGATGTTAGGGTTCAGCTCACACTCATCCACATCTAGAGAGAGAGAGAGAGAGAGAGAGAGAGAGAGAGAGAGAGAGAGAGAGAGAGAGAGAGAGCGACAGAGAGATAGTGAGTGAGACAGAGAGATAGTGAGAGAGACAGAGAGAGAGAGAGAGAGAGAGAGAGAGAGAGAGAGAGAGGAGAGAGAGAGAGAGAGAGAGAGAGAGAGAGAGAGAGAGAGAGAGAGAGAGAGAAGTAGAGAGAGACAGAGAGAGAGATAGTGAGGAGAGAGACGAGAGAGAGAGAGAGATAGTGAGAGAGACAGAGAGAGAGAGAGAGAGAGAGAGAGAGAGAGAGAGAGAGAGAGAGAGAGAGAGAGGAGAGAGATAGTGAGAGAAGAGAGAGAGAGAGAGAGAGAGAGAGAGAGAGAGAGAGAGACAGAGAGATAGTGAGAGATGATCAGTGAAAAGAGAGGTAGAAGCACAAGACCTGGACCATGAAACATCCAATAGAAGATAGGACATATCCACTCAGTGTTTATTGTCCCATGTTTCTAACAGCCAGTGATGAGTGTGTAACGGATGTGAAATGGCTAGATAGTTATCGGTGGTGGGCGCTAATAGCGTTTCAATCGGTGACGTCAATAGTAGTGGTTCCCCTTGCTCTGCAAGGGCCACGGCTTTTGTGGAGCGATGGTTAACGATGCTTCGTGGGTGTCAGTTGTTGATGTGTGCAGAGGGTCCCTGGTTTGAGCCCGGGTAGGGGCGAGGGGACGGACTAAAGTTATACTGTTACAAGTGCATCACTACTTGTATAACTACTTGTGTTACTAGCTATACTACAGATCTCCCTGAGACAGCACGGAGTGGGCAGACAAGTCCTTTCTCCTCAAACACACTTTCAGACCTAAAAATAAAACCTTCAGAAAGAGGCTTTATTCTGACCAAAAAAGGACCCCTGCACTGCCCTGCACTGTGTGTAGACTTTAAGTGTGTGTGTGTTTACACTCAGTGAGAGCCCTACTCTAACATTAGTCTTGTCATATTCTTCATATGTTACTCAGTAAAAATCAGACGTCTGAATGCCAAGCATTCCTACCTCATCTGTCTGACACACAAAGGCATATTATTTTCATGCGTCATCTTGGACAACCTTTATGCTAATATTATATTGTCAGGATAAATCAATAGAAATGTTGTTGTAAAAAGAGAAATATCAGATTTATTGTGTTGCTGCCTGTTCCCCTGTGTGTCTGGAGGAACAGAGAACACTGGACATGTAAATGACAACTAACATTAATACTGAATACATGTCTCACCATTCAAAACTAACACTAATACTGAATACATGTCTCACCGTTCAAAGCTAACAACAATACTGAATACATGTCTCACCATTCAAAACTAACACTAATACATGTCTCACCATTCAAAACTAACACTAATACATGTCTCACCATTCAAAACTAACACTAATACATGTCTCACCATTCAAAACTAACACTAATACATGTCTCACCATTCAAAACTAACACTAATACATGTCTCACCATTCAAAACTAACACTAATACATGTCTCACCATTCAAAACTAACACTAATACATGTCTCACCATTCAAAACTAACACTAATACATGTCTCACCATTCAAAACTAACACTAATACATGTCTCACCATTCAAAACTAACACTAATACATGTCTCACCATTCAAAACTAACACTAATACATGTCTCACCATTCAAAACTAACACTAATACATGTCTCACCATTCAAAACTAACACTAATACATGTCTCACCATTCAAAACTAACACTAATACATGTCTCACCATTCAAAACTAACACTAATACATGTCTCACCATTCAAAACTAACACTAATACATGTCTCACCATTCAAAACTAACACTAATACATGTCTCACCATTCAAAACTAACACTAATACATGTCTCACCATTCAAAACTAACACTAATACATGTCTCACCATTCAAAACTAACACTAATACATGTCTCACCATTCAAAACTAACACTAATACATGTCTCACCATTCAAAACTAACACTAATACATGTCTCACCATTCAAAACTAACACTAATACTGAATACATGTCTCACCATTCAAAACTAACACTAATACATGTCTCACCATTCAAAACTAACACTAATACATGTCTCACCATTCAAAACTAACACTAATACATGTCTCACCATTCAAAACTAACACTAATACATGTCTCACCATTCAAAACTAACACTAATACATGTCTCACCATTCAAAACTAACACTAATACATGTCTCACCATTCAAAACTAACACTAATACATGTCTCACCATTCAAAACTAACACTAATACTGAATACATGTCTCACCATTCAAAACTAACACTAATACATGTCTCACCATTCAAAACTAACACTAATACATGTCTCACCATTCAAAACTAACACTAATACATGTCTCACCATTCAAAACTAACACTAATACATGTCTCACCATTCAAAACTAACACTAATACTGAATACATGTCTCACCATTCAAAACTAACACTAATACATGTCTCACCATTCAAAACTAACACTAATACTGAATACATGTCTCACCATTCAAAACTAACACTAATACTGAATACATGTCTCACCATTCAAAACTAACACTAATACTGAATACATGTCTCACCATTCAAAACTAACACTAATACTGAATACATGTCTCACCATTCAAAACTAACACTAATACTGAATACATGTCTCACCATTCAAAACTAACACTAATACATGTCTCACCATTCAAAACTAACACTAATACATGTCTCACCATTCAAAACTAACACTAATACATGTCTCACCATTCAAAACTAACACTAATACATGTCTCACCATTCAAAACTAACACTAATACATGTCTCACCATTCAAAACTAACACTAATACATGTCTCACCATTCAAAACTAACACTAATACATGTCTCACCATTCAAAACTAACACTAATACATGTCTCACCATTCAAAACTAACACTAATACTGAATACATGTCTCACCATTCAAAACTAACACTAATACATGTCTCACCATTCAAAACTAACACTAATACATGTCTCACCATTCAAAACTAACACTAATACATGTCTCACCATTCAAACTAACACTAATACATGTCTCACCATTCAAAACTAACACTAATACTGAATACATGTCTCACCATTCAAAACTAACAAAACTAAACACTAATACATGTCTCACCATTCAAAAAATTAACACTGAATACATGTCACCATTCAAAACTAACACTAATACTGAAAAACTAATAACACTAATACTGAATACATGTCTCACCATTCAAAAAAACTAATGTCTCACCATTCAAAACTAACACTAATACATGTCTCACCATTCAAAACTAACACTAATACATGTCTCACTGTTCAAAAAACTAACACTACCATTCAAAACTAACACTAATACATGTCTCACCATTCAAAACTAACACTAATACATGTCTCACCATTCAAAACTAACACTAATACATGTCTCACCATTCAAAACTAACACTAATACATGTCACCATTCACTAACATTCAAAACTAACACTAACACTGAATACATGTCTCACCATTCAAAACTAACACTAATACATGTCTCACCATTCAAAAAAACTAATAACAATTCAAAACTGAATACATGTCTCACCATTCAAAACTAACACTAATACATGTCTCACCATTCAAAACTAATAAACTAATACTGAATACATGTCTCACTGTTTAAAACTATGTCTCAACAATACTAATACATGTCTCACCATTCAAAACTCACTGTCACCATTAAAACCAACATAACATGACCATTACTGAATACATGTCTCACTTATGATAATACATGTCTCACCATTCAAAACTAACACTAATACTGAGATGTCTCACCAAAACTAACACTAATACTCTACTGTTCAAAATACTAATATGTGTAATACATGAGTTTACCCACCACAACTCTACTGTGTCTCACCATTCAAAATACTATGTGATTCAAAACTAACACTAATACTGAATACATGAGAGTCAAAACTTACCCACACAACTCTACATGGGGTTAGGTCACCAGTTTTAGTTCCACCATTCAAAACTAACACTAATACATGAAGCAGTGGTGTGGTAACACCACCACCATTTCCCTGTCTCACCATTGTTTTGTGTTGATTAGACAAAACTAACACTGAATGGCTGTTCAAAACTAAGAGGAGACAGGCCCACCATTCAAAACTCTAGAAGAGCTGAGGGTCAAAATTGGAATGTCCCACGTTCAAACTAACACAATGCTACATGTATTCTGAATACATGAGGCAGTGGCTTAGGGGAGCAAAACTAAGACTAAGACATGTTCCCACCATTCAAAACTAACACAGACAGGTCATTCAAAACTCTTCAGAAGACATGAATCCATCATGTCTCACCAGCAAACTAACACACATGTCTCACCATTCAAAACTAACCCAATACATGTTCAAAACTAACACTAATACATGTCTCTACTAAAACCATCACATGTCTATATTAATCATGTCTCACCATTCAAAACTAACACTAATACATGTCTCATCAATAATACTGGATGGGAGACAGAACTAACACTAATACATTCACCATTCAAAACTAAACACTGAATACATGTCTCAATAAAACTAACACTAATACATATGTCACCATTCAAAACTAACACTAATACTGAATACATGTCTCACCATTCAAAACTAACACTAATACATGTCTCACCATTCAAAAGAACACTAATACATGTCTAACCATTCAAAACTAACACTAATACATGTCTCACCATTCAAACTAACACTAATACATGTCTCACCATTCAAAACTAACACTAATACATGTCTCACCATTCAAAACTAACACTAATACATGTCTCACCATTCAAACTAACACTAATACATGCCCCACCACATTCAAAAAACTAACACTGAATACATGTCTCACCATTCAAAACTAACACTAATACATGTCTCAATTCAAACTAACACTAATACATGTCTCACCATTAAAACTAACACTAATAGAATGGATTCAAAACTAGACTAATACTGAATACATGTCTCACCATTCAAAACTAACACTAATACTGAATACATGTCTCACCATTCAAAACTAACACTAATACTGAATACATGTCTCACCATTCAAAACTAACACTAATACATGTCTCACCATTCAAAACTAACACTAATACATGTCTCACCATTCAAAACTAACACTAATACATGTCTCACCATTCAAAACTAACACTAATACATGTCTCACCATTCAAAACTAACACTAATACATGTCTCACCATTCAAAACTAACACTAATACATGTCTCACCATTCAAAACTAACACTAATACATGTCTCACCATTCAAAACTAACACTAATACATGTCTCACCATTCAAACTAACACTAATACATGTCTCACCATTCAAAACTACACTAATATACATGTCTCACCATTCAAAACTAACACTAATACTGAATACATGTCTCACCATTCAAAACTAACACCAATACTGAATACATGTCTCACCATTCAAAACTAACACTAATATACATGTCTCACCATTCAAAACTAACACTAATACTAATACATGTCTCACCATTCAAACTAATACTAATACATGTCTCACCATTCAAAACTAACACAATACTGAATACATGTCTCAGATTCAAAACTAACACTAACACTAATACATGTCTCACCATTCAAAACTAACACTAATACATGTCTCACCATTCAAAACTAACACTAATACATGTCTCACCATTCAAAACTAACACTAATACATGTCTCACCATTCAAAACTAACACTAATACATGTCTCACCATTCAAAACTAACACTAATACATGTCTCACCATTCAAAACTAACACTAACACTAATACATGTCTCACCATTCAAAACTAACACTAATACATGTCTCACCATTCAAAACTAATAACAACACTGAATACATGTCTCACCATTCAAAACTAACACTAATACATGTCTCACCATTCAACACTAACACTAATACATGTCTCACCATTCAAAACTAATAACAATACTGAATACATGTCTCACTGTTTAAAACTAATAAGAATACTGAATACATGTCTCACTGTATGATAATATGTGTGTGAGAGTTTACCCACACAACTCTACTGTGATACTATGTGTGTGAGAGTTTACCCACACAACTCTACTGTGATACTATGTGTGTGAGAGTTTACCCACACAACTCTACTGGGGGTTAGGTAGTTTTAGTTCTTGAAGCAGTGGTGTGGTCCCACTCCTTCCCTGTTGTTTTGTGTTGATTAGACAGCAACGTGAATGGCTGAGGAGAGGAGACAGGCTGTTCTAGAAGAGCTGAGGTCAGATTGGAAGCCCACGCTCACAATGCTATGTATTCTGGAGGCAGTGGCTTAGGAGCGCTAGACAGGTAGGTTAGTTACACAGACAGGTTTCATATCTTCAGAAGACATGAATCCATCGAAGCAGAGACACTGGTACTCCTGGGATGTTGGTACACTGGCCTCCATCACAGATGTCTGGACTGTCCTCACACTCATCAATGTCTGAGGGAGACAGAATAACACATTCACTACAACACTCACCAATACAACAGACACACATATGTCTTTAAGGACAGAGAAGGACAGACACACATATGTCTGTAAGGACAGAGAAGAACAGACACTAATATGTCTTTAAGGACAGAGAAGGACAGACACACATATGTCTGTAAGGACAGAGAAGGACAGACACACATATGTCTGTAAGGACAGAGAAGAACAGACACTAATATGTCTTTAAGGACAGAGAAGGGACACACATATGTCTGTAAGGACAGAGAAGGACAGACACACATATGTCTGTAAGGACAGAGAAGGACAGACACTACATATGTCTGTAAGGACAGAGAAGACAGACACACATATGTCTGTAAGGACAGAGAAGGACAGACACACATATGTCTGTAAGGACAGAGAAGGACAGACACACATATGTCTTTAAGGACAGAGAAGGACAGACACACATAGTCTGTAAGGACAGAGAAGGACAGACACTAATATGTCTGTAAGGACAGAGAAGGACAGACACACATATGTCTGTAAGGACAGAGAAGGACAGACACACATATGTCTGTAAGGACAGAGAAGGACAGACACACATATGTCTGTAAGGACAGAGAAGGACAGACACTCATATGTCTGTAAGGACAGAGAAGGACAGACACACATATGTCTGTAAGGACAGAGAAGGACAGACACTAATATGTCTGTAAGGACAGAGAAGGACAGACACACATATGTCTGTAAGGACAGAGAAGGACAGACATATGTCTGTAAGGACAGAGAAGGACAGACACTAATAGGTCTTGTAAGGACAGAGAAGGACAGACACACATATGTCTGTAAGGACAGAGAAGGACAGACACATATGTCTGTAAGGACAGAGAAGGACAGACACACATATGTCTGTAAGGACAGAGAAGGAGACACACATATGTCTGTAAGGACAGACTGTAGACAGTCAGTTGAACATAGACCAGTCTACATTCATACCAGCTGAGGAAACACATGTTGCATAGCTGCTCACCTGGCAACCAACAGTAAACAGGAGAAAACATGGAGAAATGGTAAGATTAGTCAACAATGTGCTTCTGTGTTTCAATTTATTCTACCATATTGTATGACTTGGGCTGTTGTATCTCCCTGGTAACAGAGCCAATGGGAGTCATGTGTTGAGAGGGATGAGACTGATATCAAAGGAAATGATTCCCAGTCCCCCACAAGGCCCTGTCTGGAGGTAGACGTCTATGTCTCTCTGTCTAGAAACACAGAGTATTTAAGTGTTATAGGGCTCTCCCTGGCTCCTGGGTGAACAAATAGACAAACAGACTCAGGTTGGGTTGAAGTATAGGTGGAGGAGCTAGAGAGACATAGACTGACAGAGAGAGAGAGACTGAGACACGAGAGAGAGAGACACAAGAGAGAGAGAGAGAGAGAGAGAGAGAGAGAGAGAGAGAGAGAGAGAGAGAGAGAGAGAGAGAGAGAGAGATCATCTAACAGTCCTTACTGACCAGTGCAGGTCCTGGAGGTCTGGCATCAGGGCGATCCAGAGCGACAGCTGCACTCATAGCTCCCCTCTGAGTTGGTACAGAATGTCTCACAACCTCCATTCTGGATCGTACACTCATCAATGTCTGCATGCAGGAGGGAATGAACACACACACATGTTACTACACACACATCATAAGAATGAAACATAACTTGAGACATGCTCATAACTCTTCATATCCTACACATCAAGCATTTCTGTCATTTAAGTCTGAAGGATTTGGTCGCCATGGCTACAGACACTGGTTCATATGACACAAAAACAAATAGTACTATATCAACACCCCTTTCCTGTTTGAAGGACGCAGACAAATCCCAATACTAGTTGAATAATAGAGAACTAACAGTGTAGTTGTTGGAACAGAGTTATCTTACCGACACAGGCCAGTCTGTCCTCCGTGGATTTATATCCAGTATCACAGGAACACTGGTAACGTCCAATCATATTCACACACTGACCGTTCCGACACAGCTTCTCACTCAGTTCACACTCATTAATATCTGTGGAACACACACACACACACACACACACACACACACACACACACACACACACACACACACACACACACACACACACACACACACACACACACACACACACACACACACACACACACACACACACACACACACACACACACACACTAGGGTTTCATATTTTCCAGAGAATCTACACATTTTTCTTCCTGAGAAAATGTCAAGAAATTACCGGGCAACCCGGTATTCCTGTTCAAACCGGATGTGCTGTTTAAAATAATATAACCCCAGGGACATTCTGAAATGTAACATTTTCTTTTTGTATTTGTTGCAATTAAATCAACTCAGGTTCTCTCAGTCACCACACTATTTCATTGATGTGTCCTAGTTTTAAGGCAGCCGACACTCTTAATAAAAGGCTTTCAGGTTCTTCAGCTGTCCCTGGTTGAAAGGGTTCTACCTGAAACCAAAAGAGTTCTACCTGGAACCAAAAAAGGGTCTCACACTGATGACCTCATCACTCACCGAGACAGGCGGATCCGTCGGGGGCAATCTCGTGTCCGTCGGGACACAAACACTGGAAGCTGCCCTCGTTGTTCACACACTCACCACCGCGACACAGCAGAGGGTTCCGCTCACACTCATCAATGTCTGGGAGGAGAGAACACAGAGTGAGAGAGAGACAAACACACACACACACACACACACACACACACACACTCACACACATACACACATACACACACACACACTCACACACTCACACACATACACACATACACGCTCACGCACACGCACACGCACACGCACACGCACACGCACTCACACACACACACACACACACACACACACACACACACACACACACACACACACACACACACACACACACACACACACACACACACACACACACACACACACACACTCACACTCACACTCACACACACACACTCACACACATACACACACACACACACACACACACACACACACACACACACACACACACACACACACACACACACACTCACACACACACACACTCACACACACACACACACACTCACACACATACACACACACACACACACACACACACACATAGACAGAGAGAAAGAAAGAAAGAAAGAAAGACAAAGAGAGAGCGAGAGTCACATACGTCAGACTATTTATCCATATTTTCTCATCTGTAGTCATTACTACTTAGTGGGAATAATAAATATAATTTCACTCAGTCAGGAATGTGTTCAAAGCCAAGCCATGGCTATTACATTCATAAATAGAGAAATAAACCATTGAACATGAAACATTTTCACAGATGTCAGGACATTATGACCAGTAATTGCATATAAAACCGTCTGGATGCTGGAGTGTGTGTGTGTGTAAATCAAGCAGTAAAATACAATTATCCAGAGAAAAATGGTACTGTGGGTTGAGAGTATAGGGAGTGATCTGAGCGTGCTCTAAATGTATGGCTGGTATTCCCATAAAGGCTGTAACACGCACACAACACAGGCCTGGGGAGCGAATCACCCTCTCTTCCTTACACACACACACACACACACACACACACACACACACACACACACACACACACACACACACACACACACACACACACACACACACACACACACACACACACACACACACACACACACACACACACACACGGTGCTTGAGTACTGGGTCTGTAACAGGATGTCAGCATGGCAGGACTCCCCTGCCCTGATCCACTTCATAGAGTGTTTTAAGGGCCTGTGGCAGAGTTACTATGGAGAAGGAGTTACTATGGAGATTGAATTACTATGGAGATGGAGTTACTATGGAGATGGAGTTACTATGGAGATGGAGTTTCCTTATGTGTTATTATGTTATTATAGACTGAATATGTTTTAATCTGTCATGTACTCCACAATACAGTACTGATAGAGGAAGAATCTAGTACTGGGATGGGACAGCTGTCCAGATGTGTTTAGATGTGTTCAGCTCTGTCCAAATGTGTTCAGATGTGTTCAGCTCTGTCCAGATGTGTTCAGCTCTGTCCAAATGTGTCTAGATGTTCAGCTCTGTCCAGATGTGTCTAGCTCTGTCCAGATGTGTTCAGCTCTGTCCAAATGTGTTCAGATGTGTTCAGCTCTGTCCAGATGTGTTCAGCTCTGTCCAGATGTGTTCAGCTCTGTCCAGATGTGTCCAGGTGTGTCTGGCTGTGTTCAGGTGTGTTCAGGTCTGTCCAGGTGTGTCCAGGTGTGTTAAGGTGTATCCAGGTGTCCAGGTATGTCCCAGTGTGTCCAGGTGTGTCCAGGTGTGTGCAGGTATGTCCAGGTGTGTCCAGGTGTGTCCAGGTGTGTCCAGGTATGTCCCGGTGTGTCCAGGTGTCCAGGTGTGTCCAGGTGTGTCCAGGTGTGTTAAGGTGTCCATATCCGGGTGTGTCCAGGTGTGTCCAGGTGTGTCCAAGTGTGTCCAGGTGTGTCCAGGTGTGTCCAGGTCCAGGTGTCCAGGTGTGTCCCGGTGTCCAGGTGTGTTAAGTGTATGTCCAGGTGTCCAGGTGTGTCCAGGTATGTCCAGGTGTGTCCAGGTGTGTCCAGGTGTGTCCAGGTGTGTCCAGGTATGTCCAGTATGTCCCAGTGTGTCCAGGTGTGTCCAGGTGTGTCCAGGTATGTCCCGGTGTGCAGGTGTGTCCAGGTGTGTTCAGGTTTGTCCAGGTATGTCCCGGTGTGTCCAGGTGTGTCCAGGTGTGTCCAGGTATGTCCCGGTGTGTTCAGGTGTGTCCAGGTGTGTCCCGGTGTGTCCAGTGTGTCCAGGTGTGTCCAGGTCAAGTGTCCCGGTGTGTCCAGGTATGTCCCGGTGTGTTCAGGTGTGTCCAGGTGTGTCCAGGTATGTCCCGGTGTGTCCAGGTGTGTCCAGGTGTGTCCAGGTATGTCCCGGTGTGTCCCGGTGTGTCCAGGTGTGTCCAGGTATGTCCCGATGTGTCCAGGTGTGTCCAGGTGTGTCCAGGTATGTCCCGATGTGTCCAGGTGTGTCCAGGTGTGTCCAGGTATGTCCCGGTGTGTCCAGGTGTGTCCAGGTGTGTCCAGGTATGTCCCGGTGTGTCCCGGTGTGTCCAGGTGTGTCCAGGTGTGTGCAGGTGTGTCCAGGTGTGTCCAGGTATGTCCCGGTGTGTCCAGGTGTATCCAGGTGTGTTAAGGTGTATATCCGGGTGTTGTGTGAAAGTGTGTGCAGGTGTGTCCAGGTGTGTGCAGGTGTGTCCAGGTGTATGCAGGTGTGTCCCTGTGTGTCCAGGTGTGTCCAGGTGTGTCCCTGTGTGTCCAGGTGTGACCAGGTGTCCAGGTAGTGTGTGTCCAGGTATGTCCAGGTGTGTCCAGGTATGTCCCGGTGTGTCCAGGTGTGACCAGGTGTGTCCCGGGTGTGTGTGTCCAGGTGTGTGCAGGTGTGTCCAGGTGTGTCCAGGTATGTCCCGGTGTGTCCAGGTGTGTCCAGGTGTGTGCAGGTGTGTTAAGGTGTATCCAGGTGTGTTAAGGTGTATCCAGGTGTGTGCAGGTGTGTTAAGGTGTATCCAGGTGTGTTAAGGTGTATCCAGGTGTGCAGGTGTGTTAAGGTGTATTAGGTGTGTGCAGTGTGTTAGGTGTATCCAGGTGTGTGCAGGTGTGTTAAGGTGTATCCAGGTGTGTGCAGGTGTGTTAAGGTGTATCCAGGTGTGTGCAGGTGTGTTAATGTGTATCCAGGTGTGTGCAGTTGTGTATAAGGTGTATCCAGGTGTGTTAAGGTGTATCCAGGTGTGTTAAGTGTGTATGCAGTGTGTTAAGGTGTATCCAGGTGTGTTAAGTGTGTATCCAGGTGTGTGCAGGTGTGTTAAGGTGTATCCAGGTGTGTTAAGGTGTATCCAGGTGTGTTAAGGTGTATCCAGGTGTGTTAAGGTGTATCCAGGTGTGTGCAGGTGTGTTAAGGTGTATCCAGGTGTGTGCAGGTGTGTTAAGGTGTATCCAGGTGTGTGCAGGTGTGTTAAGGTGTATCCAGGTGTGTGCAGGTGTGTTAAGGTGTATCCAGGTGTGTTAAGGTGTATCCAGGTGTGTTAAGGTGTATCCAGGTGTGTTAAGGTGTATCCAGGTGTGTGCAGGTGTGTTAAGGTGTATCCAGGTGTGTTAAGGTGTATGCAGGTGTATCCAGGTGTGTTAAGGTGTATCCAGGTGTATCCAGGTGTGTTAAGGTGTATCCAGGTGTGTTAAGGTGTATCCAGGTGTGTTAAGGTGTATCCAGGTGTGTGCAGGTGTGTTAAGGTGTATCCAGGTGTGTTAAGGTGTATCCAGGTGTGTTAAGGTGTATCCAGGTGTGTTAAGGTGTATCCAGGTGTGTGCAGGTGTGTTAAGGTGTATCCAGGTGTGTGCAGGTGTGTTAATGTGTATCCAGGTGTGTGCAGGTGTGTTAAGGTGTATCCAGGTGTGTTAAGGTGTATCCAGGTGTGTGCAGTTGTGTTAAGGTGTATCCAGGTGTGTTAAGGTGTATCCAGTGTGTTAAGGTGTATGCAGGTGTGTTAAGGTGTATCCAGGTGTGTTAAGTGTATCCAGGTGTGTGCAGGTGTGTTAAGGTGTATCCAGGTGTGTTAAGGTGTATCCAGGTGTGTTAAGGTGTATCCAGGTGTGTTAAGGTGTATCCAGGTGCAGTGTGCAGGTGTGTTAAGGTGTATCCAGGTGTGTGCAGGTGTGTTAAGGTGTATCCAGGGTGTGCAGGTGTGTTAAGGTGTATCCAGGTGTGTGCAGGTGTGTTAAGTGTATCCAGGTGTGTTAAGGTGTATCCAGGTGTGTTAAGGTGTATCCAGTGTGTTAAGGTGTATCCAGGTGTGTTAAGGTGTATCCAGGTGTGTTAAGGTGTATCCAGGTGTGTTAAGGTGTATCCAGGTGTGTTAAGGTGTATCCAGGTGTGTGCAGGTGTGTTAAGGTGTATCCAGGTGTGTTAAGGTGTATGCAGGTGTATCCAGGTGTGTTAAGGTGTATCCAGGTGTGTTAAGGTGTATCCAGGTGTGTTAAGGTGTATCCAGGTGTGTGCAGGTGTTGTTAAGGTGTATCCAGGTGTGTTAAGGTGTATCCAGGTGTGTTAAGGTGTATCCAGGTGTGTGCAGGTGTGTTAAGGTGTATCCAGGTGTGTGCAGGTGTGTTAATGTGTATCCAGGTGTGTTAAGGTTAAGGTGTATCCAGGTGTGTTAAGGTGTATCCAGGTGTGTGCAGTGTGTTAAGGTGTATCCAGGTGTGTGCAGGTGTGTTAAGGTGTATCCAGGTGTGTCAGGTGTGTTAAGGTGTATCCAGTGTGTTAAGGTGTATCCAGGTGTGTTAAGGTGTATCCAGGTGTGTGCAGGTGTGTTCCAGGTGTGTGCAGGTGTGTTAAGGTGTATCAGGTGTTACAGGTATGCAGGTGTATCCAGGTGTGTTAAGGTGTATCCAGGTGTGTTAAGGTGTATCCAGTGTGTTAAGGTGTATCCAGGTGTGTGCAGGTGTGTTAAGGTGTATCCAGGTGTGTTAAGGTGTATCCATGTGTGTGCAGGTGTGTTAAGGTGTATCCAGGTGTGTGCAGGTGTGTTAAGGTGTATCCAGGTATTGTGCAGGTGTGTTAAGTGTATCCAGGTGTGTTAAGGGTGTATCCAGGTGTGTTAGGTGTGTTAAGGTATCCAGGTGTGTTAAGGTGTATGCAGGTGTGTGCAAGTGTGTCCAGGTGTGTCCAGGTGTGTCCAGGTGTGTGTCCAGGTGTGTTAAGGTGTCCAGGTGTGTGCAGGTGTGTTAAGGTGTATCCAGGTGTGTTAAGGTGTATCCAGGTGTGTGCAGGTGTGTTAAGGTGTATCCAGGTGTGTTAAGAGTGTATCCAGGTGTGTTAAGGTGTATGTCCAGGTGTGTGCAAGTGTGTCCAGGTTGTGTGCAGGTGTGTCCAGGTGTGTGCAGGTGTGTCCAGGTGTGCAGGTGTGTCCAGGTGTGTTAAGGTGTGTGCAGTGTGTCCAGGTATGTCCCGGTGTGTTCAGGTGTGTTTAGGTCCTCTACTCACCCATGCAGTTTTTCATCATCATGAAGCCGCTTTCGTAACCTTCAAAACATTCGCATCTCGAAGTCCCCACCTGTGTTCACACCGTGCCCTGACCACACAGGTCTGGAGAGATACGGCATTCATCGATGTCTGAAAGGAGAAACACCCACATCACAGTTTAAAACACATTAAGAGAGACATTGCATTGTGAGTAATGTAGTATTTCTGGACGCGCTGTTTGCCATATACTATCTTGTGTGTCTGAAAGTTTTAGACGGAGCTCTAGATGTATGCTCTGTATGAGCTGTAGACTGACCTGTACAGTTCCTCTCATCAGAGTCCAGAGCGAAGCCGCTGTCACAGCGACAACGGAAACTACCGATGGTGTTCCTACACTTCCCATTGGAGCACAAGCTGTGGATCATCTTACACTCGTTTTATATCTAAGAAAGTGGGAGGTAAGGAGGGATGGAGAGAGATAGAGAGAGAGATAGAGAGAAAAATAGAGAGAGAGAAGGACTTATTATATATTTTACTTGCTTTTGGCAATGTAAACATATGTTTCCCATAGCAATAAAGCCATTTTCGAATTAGAGAGAGAGAATCAGAGAGAGAGAGAGAGAGAGAGAGAGAGAGAGAGAGAGAGAGAGAGAGAGGTTACAGCAGGTTTTGAGTTTGCTCACCTGTTATTTTGTTGTCATTTCCCTAGATTTTGCTCGCCTGAAGTAGAGTATATTGTGATAAATTGCAGGCCACACTACTTGCCTAGAGAGGTTTCAGCAATACTTTTTGCGGCTGTCTATTTACCACAACAGACAGATGCTGGCACTAAGACCACACTCAGTCAGCTGTATAAGGAAATAAGCAAACAGGAAACCACTCACCCAGAGGTGGCGCTCCTAGTGGCCGGAGACTTTAATGCAGAGAAACTGAAATCACTTCTACCAAATTTCCATCAACATGTTAAATGTGCAACCAGAGGAAAACAATTCCAGATCACCTGTACTCCACACACAGAGACACGTACAAAGCTCTCCTCGCCCTCCAATTGGTAAATCCGACCACAACTCTATCCTCCTGATTCCTGCTTACAAGCAAAAATTAAAGCAGGAAGCACCAGTGAATCGGTCTATAAAAAGTGGTCAGATGAAGCAGATGCTAAATTACAGGACTGTTTTTCTCAGACTGGAACATGTTCCGGGATTCTTCCGATGGCATTGAGGAGCACGCCACATCAGTCACTGGCTTTATCAATAAGTGCATCGAGGACGTCGTCCCCAGTGACTGTACGTACATACCCCAACCAGAAGCCATGGATTACAGGCAACCTTCGCACTGAGCTAAATGGTAGAGCTGCCGCTTTCAAGGTGCGGGACTCTAACCCGGAAGCTTACAAGAATGCCCTGCGACGAACCATCAAATAGGCAAAGCGTCAATACAGGGCTAAGATTGAATCATACTACACCGGCTCCGATGCTCGTCTTATGTGGCAGGGCCTGCAAACTAATACCGACTACAAAGGGAAGCACAGCTGCGAGCTGCCCAGTGACACGAGCCTACCAGACGAGCTAAATCACGTCTATGCTCGCTTCAAGGCAAGCAACACCGAGGCATGCATGAGAGCATCAGCTGTTCCGGACGACTGTGTGATCACGCTCCGTAGCCGATGTGAGTAAGACCTTTAAACAGGTCAACATACACAAGGCTGCGGAGCCAGATGGATTACAAGGACGTGTGCTCTGGGCATGTGCTGACCAATTGGCAGGTGTCTTCACTGACATTTTCAACATGTCCCTGACTGAGTCTGTAATACCAACATGTTCAAGCAGACCACCATAGTTACTGTGCCCAAGATCACAAAGGCAACCTGCCTAAATGACTACATACGCGTAGCACTCACGTCCGTAGCCACAAAGTGCTTTGAAAGGTTGGTAATGGCTTACATCAACACAATTATCCCAGAAACCCTAGACCCACTCCAATTTGCATACCGCCCAAACAGATCCACAGATGATGCAATCTCTATTGCACTCCACACTGCCATATCCCATCTGGACAAAGGAACACCTATGTGAGAATGCTATTCATTGACTACAGCTCAGCGTTCAACACTATGGTACCCCAAAGCTCATCACTAAGCTAAGAGTCCTGGGACTAAACCTCCCTCTGCAACTGGATCCTGACTTCCGGACGGGACGCCCCCAGGTGGTGAGGGAAGGTAGCAACACATCTGCCACACTGATCCTCAACACTGGAGCTCTCCATGGGTGCGTGCTCAGTCCCCTCCTGTACTCCTGTTCACCCATGACTATATGGCAAGGCACGACTCAACACCATCATTAAGTTTGCAGATGACACAAAAGTGGTAGGCCTGATCACCAACAACGACGAGACAGCCTATAGTGTGGAGGTCAGAGACCTGGCCGGGTGGTGCCAGAATAACAACCTATCCCTCAACGTAACCAATACTAAGGAGATTATTGTGGACTACAGGAAAAGGAGGGCCGAGCACACCCCCGTTCTCATCGACGGGACTCTAGTGGAGCAGGTTGAGAGCTTCAAGTTCCTTGGTGTCCACATCAACAACAAACTAGAATGGTCCAAACAGACCAAGACAGTCGTGAAGAGGGCATAACAAAGCCTATTCCCCCTCAGGAAACTAAAAAGTTTTGGCATGGGTCCTGAGATCCTCAAAAAGTTCTACAGCTGCAACATCGAGAGCATGACTGGTTGCATCACTGCCTGGTACGGCAATTGCTCGGCCTCTGACCGCAAGGGTAGTGCGTACAGCCCAGTACATCACTGGTGCTAAACTGCCTGCCATCCAGGACCTCTACCCCAAGCGGTGTCAGAGGAAGGCCCTAAAAATAGTCAAAGACCCCAGCTACCCCAGTCATAGACTGTTCTCTCTACTCAACAGTTTATACGCCCAAGCCATAAGACTCCTGAACGGGTAATCAAATGGCTACCCGTACTATTTGCATTGTATGCCCCCTTGAGGAAGGACCTGAAGGAATATAGAAGGTAGGGGAGGGACTAGGTTTTGAAATGGAACGTATCCGGCCAACCTTTGAGGAAGGACCTGAAGGAATATAGAAGGTAGGGGAAGGGACTAGGTTTGAAATGGAACGTATCCGGCCAACCTTTGAGGAAGGACCTGAAGGAATATAGAAGGTAGGGGAAGGGACTAGGTTTGAAATGGAACATATCCGGCCAACCTTTGAGGAAGGACCTGAAGGAATATAGAAGGTAGGGGAAGGGACTAGGTTTGAAATGGAACGTATCCGGCCAACCTTTGAGGAAGGGCCGTCCATTCATGAAGTCTCCTCTGTTTGCGAAGCCGGGTCCTCTGGGACAGAGCTGGCTGTACTCCTGAGAGCCTTTCTCCGGACACTCGTCACATTCCGGGCCCCAGGCCACACCCACCGAGCAGCAGCACGCGTCCACACGGTGACGACCCGGGATAGGGGCTCCACAACGCTCATCCTCGTGGCTCAGATAACACTGCTCTGTACGCAGGTCTGCAGGGGGGAAACATACGATAACACCGTAAAGGATCATCAGTTTTACAAAATGTAGTACATCTGGAAATGAAAGGCAATGACCCCATTTTGAATCGTATAATTCTTGTGGAGTACACAACAGTGTAATGGACTACAGTACCCATTAGCGTAGTGCTTGTGGACTACAGTACCCACCTATACATGTTCGTCCGGTGGCCGACGGTCATCCCAGAGGGACACTGGCAGATGAAGGAACCCACGGTGTTCACACACTTCCCATTGATACACACCCCCGGAAACACCTCACACTCATTAACATCTACAGGTGGAGAGAGAACACACAACCTAACAACATCACAACACTAGAAACACAACAGACACACATACTAGAGCCTGTTATCAACAACAGAATAATACAAGGTTAAGTGAACTAACAGAACTATGTATTGTCCATGAGAACTATGATAAAATCATTGCGTTGGGTGATTTTAATATTCATGTTGACAAAGAGACTGACTCCAAGGCCATTGCATTTATGAATGTTTTGAGCTCTATATACTTTATCCAATAAGACAATTAGAAAGACCAGGTAAAAAATCTAGGGTTATTTTAGATTCTGAACTCAATTTTGAATCACATACTGGGAATGTGACCAAAATAGCTTTAAACCACCTGAGGAACATTGCCAAGATGCCGTCGTTTCTACAGAGACTCATCCATGCTTTTATTACAAGCAGGCTTGACTACTGTAATGCTCTCCTTTCTGGTCTACCCAAGAAAGCCATTGGTCAACTGCAAAACATACAGAATGCTGCAGCACGGGTACTGACCAAGACCAGACGGAGAACACATTACACCGGTTTTAAGGTCTCTGCACTGGCTGCCTGTGAGTAATATAATTCATTTTAAGATTCTTATTGGTTTATAAATCAATCCACGATTGTGCACCCCAATACATGTCAGACATGCTTTTAAGTTATGTACCCAGTAAGTCCCTCCGGTCCTCTGGCACTGGCCTTTTAACTATCCCAAAGCCAAAGACCAAGAGGCATGGAGAGGCAGCATTTAGTTATTATCCCCCAGCTTCTGGATTAGCCTGCCAGAGAACCTGAGGGGGGCCGAAACTGTAGACATCTTTTGAAAACACACATTTTTAGCTTTGCCATTCCTTAGGGTGCTTTTTAGTTTTTATTGTTATTCTTTAGTTTTTGTTTGTTTGTAGTAAATATTTCCATTTTTGTTTTGTTTGTTTTGTCTTGTGAAGAACATTGTGTTGCATTTCATGTCTGAAATGTGCTGTGTAAATAAAGCGTCTTTGATACATGCCAACGCAAACAATCAATGCAGAAAACTGTATTATAACCCATTTTTGAAATCCAACACTGGATTTGAGGGAACATGTATTTGCTCAGTGAAAGATGTGTCTTGTCGGAGTCCTTCTCAGGTGGCATTACCTTCACAGATGGTCCCTCTGCCTCTGGCATAACCCTTAGTGCAGAAATGATCTGAAGAGGAGGAGGAGAGAGAACAAGACATATTCAAATACCTCCACATTATGTGAGACCCTGACCTAAAGGCTTTCATGTGTAATAGATCTGGTCATGACCTGACCGGAAAACTCCTGGCCCCAGTTATAGGATCATTCACACTTGGTACAGAGGCCTAGCTAATAATTCTACCTTAGCTACAGTACAGGTTCTAATTCTCACCTAGTTACAGTACAGGTTATAATTCTACCTAGCTACACTACAGGTTCTATTTCTACCTAGCTACAGTACAGGTTCTAATTATCACCTAGCTACAGTACAGGTTCTATTCTCACCTAGTTACAGTACAGGTTCTAATTCTCACCTAGCTACAGTACAGGTTCTAATTCTCACCTAGCTACAGTACAGGTTCTAATTCTCACCTAGTTACAGTACAGGTTCTAATTCTACCTAGCTACACTACAGGTTCTAATTCTCACCTAGCTACAGGCAGGTTCTAATTCTCACCTAGCTACAGTACAGGTTCTAATTCTCACCTAGTTACAGTACAGGTTATAATTCTACCTAGCTGCACTACAGGTTGTATTTCTACCTAGCTACAGTACAGGTTCTAATTCTCACCTAGCTACAGTACAGGTTCTAATTCTCACCTAGCTACAGTACAGGTTCTAATTTCACCTAGCTACAGCACAGGTTCTAATTTCCTCACCTAGCTACAGTACAGGTTCTAATTCTCACCTAGTTATACAGTACAGGTTCTAATTCTCACCTAGCTACAGTACAGGTTCTAATTCTCACCTAGCCAGCAACAGGCTTTAATTCTCACCTAGCTACAGTACAGGTTGTAATTATCACCTAGCTACAGTACAGTTCTAATTCTCACCTAGCTACAGTACAGGTTCTAATTCTCACCTAGCTACAGTACAGGTTCTAATTCTCACTAGCTACGGTGCAGATTCTAACACTCACCTTTGCTACAGTACAGGTTCTAACCCTCACCTAGCTACAGTACAGGTTCTAATTCTCACCTAGCTACAGTACAGGTTCTAATTCTCACCTAGCTACAGTACAGGTTCTAACCCTCACATAGCTACAGTACAGGTTCTAATTCTCACTAGCTACAGTACAGGTTATAATACTCACCTAGTTACAGTACAGGTTCTAACCCTCACCTAGCTACAGTAGTACAGGTTATAATTCTCACCTAGCTACAGTGCAGATTCTAACCCTCACCTTGCTACAGTACAGGTTCTAACCCTCACCTAGCTACAGTACAGGTTCTAACCCTCAACTAGCTACAGTACAGGTTCTAATTCTCACCTAGTTACAGTACAGGTTCTAACTCACCTAGCTACTGTACAAATTCTAACCCTCACATAGCTACAGTACAGGTTATAATTCTCACCTAGCTACAGTACAGGTTCTAATTCTCACCTAGCTACAGTACAGGTTCTAATTCTCACCTAGCTACAGTACAGGTTCCAACCCTCACCTAGCTACAGTACAGGTTCTAATTCTCACCTAGTTACAGTAAAGGTTCTAATTCTCACTCTAGCTACAGTACAGGGTCTAACCCTCACCTAGCTACAGTACAGGTTCTAATTCTCACCTAGTTACAGTACAGGTTCTAATTCTCACCTAGCTACAGTACAGGTTCTAACCCTCACCTAGCTACAATACAGGTTCTAACCCTCACATAGCTACAGTGCAGGTTCTAATTCTCACCTAGCTACAGTACAGGTTCTAACCCTCACCTAGCTACAGTACAGGTTCTAACCCTCACCTAGCTACAGTACAGGTTCTAATTCTCACCTAGCTACTGTACATGTTCTAATTCTCACCTGGTTCACACTAGGCACATGTTCCTCCCCAGGCCTCTCCCCAGAGAAGGGCTATAGGTTAAATAGGTTCTATAAGTTCTAGAAGTTCCATATGGTTCTATATGGTTCTGTAGGTTCCCACTAACCTGGTTCACAATTGGCACAGGGACTTCCCCAGGCCTCTCCCCCCAGAGAAGGGCTACAGGTTAAATAGGTTCTATAAGTTCTAGATGTTCCATATGGTTCTATATAGTTCTGTAGGTTCCCACTAACCTGGTTCACACTTGGCACAGGGACTTCCCCAGGCCTCCCCCCAGAGAAGGGCTACAGGTTAAATAGGTTCTATAAGTTCTAGATGTTCCATATGGTTCTATATAGTTCTGTAGGTTCCCACTAACCTGGTTCACACTTGGCACAGGGACTTCCCCAGGCCTCTCCCCAGAGAAGGGCTACAGGTTAAATAGGTTCTATAAGTTCTAGATGTTCCATATGGTTCTATATAGTTCTGTAGGTTCCCACTAACCTGGTTCACACTTGGCACCGGACTTCCCCAGGCCCTCCCCAGAGAAGGGCTACAGGTTAAATAGGTTCTATAAGTTCTAGATGTTCCATATGGTTCTATATAGTTCTGTAGGTTCCCACTAACCTGGTTCACACTTGGCACAGGGACTTCCCCAGGCCTCTCCCAGTGTGGAGCAGCAGTGTGATTTCAGAGTGGCTCCGTTGATGTTGATCTCACAGCGTCCGTTAATCACCTTCAGCCAACATGTGCCTTTACTGGTCTCTACAGGGACAGGGAGAGGGAGGGCAGAGGACTGTACTAGTAAACATCATAACATTTCATAGCTGACATTTTAGCCCCTCAGATAGTAGTCCCCAATCCTCTGGCCAAAAGTAACATCCTCTCACGTACCTATACACTGTGTTCCAGAGGCGTCCAGCGTGCTGCCTGCTGAGCAGAGACACGTAGGACCCCGGGCTGTTCTTTACAGTCCCCGTTCACACACGGCTTCGACTCACACTCATCAATGTCTGCAGGAGACAACACATATTCATCAATATCGACAAGAAACACACACACATCTATATGAATTAGAGGAGAAAGTAATCCACAAATCAATATCTACAGGAAGATGTGTTACCACGTCTTTCTTCTACTCCTGACAAGCTTCTAACACGTCTTCTGTGTGACAGACTGACAGCAGGGCTGAGGGTCAACTCCATTTCAATTCCAGACAATTATGGAAGTACCTTGAAATTCAATTCCAATTCTCTGAACTTTAAATGTGATTAAACCCAACCCTGACAGACAGACGGACAGACAGTAACTCGTCTGGGCCAGTGTATCTCACCTTCACAGACATCCGGGTCCTGTGCTGAACAGGAAGCTGTAGGGACAGTTGCAGGTGAAACTACCTGGAGTGTTCCTGCACAGGCCGTTGTCACACAGTAACCTGTTCACTGCACACTCATCTATGTCTGAGAGGAGACAGATACACAGGCGGAGGTAATACCACAGAATGATATCTTAGAACTCATTTAATACGATCTCTAGGGTTATTCATCTACAGTATGTCTCGACAGACAGACAGACAGACAGACAGACAGACAGACAGACAGACAGACAGACAGACAGACAGACAGACAGACAGACAGACAGACAGACAGACAGACAGACAGACAGACAGACAGACAGACAGACAGACAGACAGACAGACAGACAGACAGACAGACAGACAGACAGACAGACAGACAGACAGACAGACAGACAGACAGACAGACAGACAGACAGACAGGGATAGCAACATTAGGATAACCCAGTCATTTTAAGGATACATCATGGGACTTACCAACACAGTGTTTTCCAGTGGTGTCCACCTCAAAGCCCATGTTACAGTTACACTTATAGGTCCTCAGCATGTTCTCACACACACCGTTCTGACAGATGTCTGGGTCCAGAGCACACTCATTGATATCTGGGAGAGATACACACACAAACACACAGGCACACAGGGTTAATATCTGGGAGAGATACACACACAAACACACAGGCACACAGGGTTAATATCTGGGAGAGATACACACACAAACACACAGGCACACAATGTTAATATATCTGGGAGAGATACACACACAAACACACAGGCACACAAGGTTAATATCTGGGAGAGATACACACACAAACACACAGGCACACAGGGTTAATATCTGGGAGAGATACACACACAAACACACAGGCACACAAGGTTAATATCTGGGAGAGATACACACACAAACACACAGGCACACAGGGTTAATATCTGGGAGAGATACACACACAAACACACAGGCACACAGGGTTAATATCTGGGAGAGATACACACACAAACACACAGGCACACAGGGTTAATATCTGGGAGAGATACACACACAAACACACAGGCACACAGGGTTAATATCTGGGAGAGATACACACACAAACACACAGGCACACAGGGTTAATATCTGGGAGAGATACACACACAAACACACAGGCACACAAGGTTAATATCTGGGAGAGATATACACACAAACACACAGGCACACAGGGTTAATATCTGGGAGAGATACACACACAAACACACAGGCACACAGGGTTAATATCTGGGAGAGATACACACACAAACACACAGGCACACA
>NW_025749243.1:0-20000 GCF_021184085.1 Oncorhynchus gorbuscha
TATGCTGCTCTGTGCCATCACTCACTCATATATCTTTATGTACATATTCTTATCCCCTTACACTTGTGTCTATAAGGTAGTAGTTTTGGAATTGTTAGCTAGATTACTTGTTGGTTATTACTGCATTGTCGGAACTAGAAGCACAAGCATTTCGCTACACTCGCATTAACATCTGCTAACCATGTGTATGTGACAAATAACATTTGATTTGATTTTATTTGTCACCAAAGACCCATATACTTCCACCACTGCGACCTGTATGCTTTTGTCCCCAAACCCACTGGCTCCTGGTCATCTATAAGTCTTTGCTAGGTAAAGCCCCGCCTTATCTCAGCTCACTGGTCACCATAGCATCACCCACCCGTAGCACACGCTCCTGCAGGTATATTTCACTGGTCATCCCCAAAGCCAATTTCTCCTTTGGCTGCCTTTCCTACCAGTTCTCTGCTGCCAATGACTGGAACGAATTCCAAAAATCACTGAAGCTGGAGACCCATATCTCCCTCACTAGATTAAGCACCATCTTCAGGCAGCTTACAGATCACAGCACCTGTATATAGCCCTCCGTAATGTATCAAACTATATCTCATCCCCCATGTGTTTGTTATGATTTATTTATTTGCTCTTTTTTCACCCCAGTATCTCTACTTTTTGTTCATCTTTTGCACATCTATCACTTCAGTGTTTAATTGCTAAATTATATTATTTCACCACTATAGCTTTGTTATTGCCTACCTCCTTATCTTACCTCATTTGCACACACTGTATACAAAGACTTTTTTCTCTATTGTGATATTGTTTATATGTTTGTTTTTATCCATGTGTAACTCTGTGCTGTTGTTTGTGCCGCACTGCTGTGCTTTATCTTGGCCAGGTCACCGTTGTAAATGAGAACTTGTTCTCAACAGGCCTGCCTGGTTAAATAAGAGTGAATATTTTAGATGTTTTCCTATAGATTGTAACAGGCTACATCCTGACAAAATACACCATAGGAGTGGCTGCTAATGGACCTTTCTTGTGCTTCTAAGCGACACGTGTCAAACTCATTCCACAGAGGGCCGAGTGTCTGTGGGTTTCGCTCCCCCTTGTACTTGATTGATGAGTAAGGTCACCGAGTAGTCAGGAACTGCCCTCACCTGGTTGTCTAGGTCTTAAATTGAATAGAAAAAATATAAAAATACAGCAGGCACTGGTCCTCCATGGAATGAGTTTGACACCCTGTTCTAAACTGTTGATAATAGACTGATCCAAATGGTTGCATAATCAGGCCTAGGCTGTATGGGCAGCTATTTTGGCATGAAACACAACAGGACGTTTGGTTATTAGCCTACATCACTGCAGTGTGCAGCCTATAGAACGATAACTGTGACCTCACTTCATAACAATAATACCTTCCTCGTTGCACTGTGTTGTCGTAGCCCAGGTGTGATAATCATCTTGTCTGAAAACGTAGGCCTAGGCCTAATCAATACTGAAGCTTTGCGCACCCGGTACCACAGAACTCTGGAGGACGCACAGATCTGACATTTCATAATCCGTTAACCTTTGTCTTGCACCCTGGCAGGTAAATATTTAGCCTTTATCCCTAATATTTAGCAAATGAATGGCCTAATATCTAGCTGATATTTAGCTTAATTACTTGGGCTACACATCACCAGCCTCTCCCTTCCAGCTGAGTGGCAGGTAGCCTAGCGGTTAAGAGCGTTGGTCCAATAACCGAAAGGTCATGTTCTGGAAGCAGCTATGTGTTAAATCTGTCGATGTGCCCTTGTGCAAAGCGCTTAAACCTGATTGCTCCTGTATGTCGCTCTGGATAGGAAGCGTCTGATAAATAACTAAAACGTTCCTTTGCGCTATAGGCTACAAAAACTATAGGACATTCATATTTTATCGTTTATTTTTTACAAAGCTAATAGCCTGTCGGGGAAAGATGCAGGCTTACTTTGACTAATTGCTGGAATGTAAAAAACAGGCCTGGCACAGAAATCAATTTTGTGGAGAGTTGAGGAGAAAAGTGTGTTGATGTGATCACTTTTTGGCTGATTATGATAACATTGTTGCACTGATGCATTTTTAAATGGATGCACTGGACAGACAGAGATGAAGCACAGTGAAAAATAAGGCCTTAAAGGAATTACAGCCATTAGAAAAATGGAAATCACTTGCAAACCACATGAACAGCGAGGCAATGAGATGCTGTAAAATATGTACGGGCTCGTTTGTTTGTTTTCAATTGCTACATTTAAATACGAGTTACTATATTATTTTTAATTTGGCCTAGATGTACATTAGTATTATTTGCAATTGTCACTATGACAATGAACACTCCTGAAAGCACTGGTCTGACCAGTATCTGTGTGTATGACCTCGTGAATGGTCTGACCAGTATCTGTGTGTAGTGACCTCATAGTCTGAGCAAGTTGATTAGACCTCGTGATAGTCTGAACCAGTATCTGTGTGTGGGAATTTCAAGCCAGATGGTCTGAACCGAGTATCTGTGGATTAGACCTCGTGTGAATGGTCTGAACCAGTATCTGTCTGCGTTAGAATCGTGAATGGTCTGAACCAGTATCTGTGCATTAGACCTCGTGAATGGTCTGAACCAGTATCTGACATGACCTCGTGAATGGTCTGACCCAGTAGCTCTATTGTATGACCTCGTGAATGGTCTGAACCAGTATCCTGTGTGTTAGACCTCGTGAATGGTCTGAACCAGTATCTGCCTATGACCTCGTGAGATGGTCTGACCAGTATCTGGACAGACACAAGTGAATGGTCTAGACAGTATCTGTGAGTTAGTCTGAATAGTCTGACAGAGTATCTGTGTGTATGACCTGTGATAGTCTGACCAGTATCTGTGGATTAGACCTCGTGAGATGGTCACAGACCAGTATCTGTGTATGACCTCAGTGAATGGTCTGAACCAGTATCTGTGGATTAGACCTCGTGAATGGTCTGAACCAGTATTCTGTGCGTTAGAATCTCGTGGAATGGTCTGAACCAGTATCCGTGCATTAGACCTCGTGAATGGTCTGAACCAGTATCTGTGCGTATGACCTCGTGGAATGGTCTCGAACCAGTATCTGTGTGTTAGACCTCGTGAATGGTCTGAACCAGTATCTGTGCTATGACCTGTGAATGGTCTGACCAGTATCTGGTGTATGACCTCGTGAATGGTCTGAACCAGTATCTGTGTGTATGACCTCGTGAATGGTCTGACCAGTATCTGTGTGTATGACCTCGTGAATGGTCTGAACCAGTATCTGTGGATTAGACATCGTGAATGGTCTGAACCAGTATCTGTGCGTTAGACCTCGTGAATGGTCTGAACCAGTATCTGTGCATTAGACCTCGTGAATGGTCTGAACCAGTATCTGTGCATTAGACCTCGTGAATGGTCTGAACCAGTATCTGTGCTTATGACCTCGTGGAATGGTCTGACCAGTATCTGTGTGTATGACCTCGTGAATGGTCTGAACCAGTGTCTGTGGATTGAACCATTGAATGGTAGACCAGTATCTGTCGTTAGACATGAATGGTCTGAACCAGTATCTGCATTAGACCTGATAGATGGTCTGAACCAGTATCTGTGCATTAGACCTCGTGAATGGTCTGACCAGTATCTGTGCTTATGACCTCGTGAATGGTCTGAACCAGTATCTAGTGCATTAGACCTCGTGAATGGTCTGAACCAGTATCTGTGCTTATGACCTCGTGAATGGTCTGAGACCAGTATCTGTGCTTATTTTCGTGAATGGTCTGAACCAGTATCTGTGTAACTTGCAGACCTCGTGAATGGTCACAGACCAGGTATCTGTGCTTATGACCTCGTGAATGGTCTGAACCAGGTATCTGTGTTAGACCTCGTGAATGGTCTGAACCAGTATCTGTGCTTATGACCTCGTGAATGGTCTGAACCAGTATCTGTGTTAGACCTCGTGAACAGTCGACCAGTATCTGTGCTTATGACCTCGTGAATGGTCTGAACCAGTATCTGTGCTTATGACCTCGTGAATGGTCTGAACCAGTATCTTGTGCTTATGACCTCGTGAATGGTCTGAACCAGTATCTGTGTGTTAGACCTCGTGAATGGTCTGAACCAGTATCTGTGCTTGGGCCTCGTGAATGGTCTGAACCAGTATCTGTGTGTTAGACCTCGTGAATGGTCTGAACCAGTATCTGTGCTTATGACCTCGTGAATGGTCTGACCAGTATCTGTGCATTAGACCTCGTGAATGGTCTGAACCAGTATCTGTGCTTGACCTCGTGAATGGTCTGGAACCAGTATCTGTGTTTAGACCTCGTGAATGGTCTGACCAGTATCTGTGCTTATGACCTCGTGAATGGTCTGAACCAGTATCTGTGCTTATGACCTCGTGAATGGTCTGACCAGTATCTGTGCTTATGACCCGTGAATGGTCTGACCAGTATCTGTGCTTATGACCTCGTGAATGGTCTGACCAGTATCTGTGATTATGACCTCGTGAATGGTCTGAACCAGTATCTGTGTGTATGACCTCGTGAATGGTCTGAACCAGTATCTGTGCTTATGACCTCGTGAATGGTCTGAACCAGTATCTGTGCTTATGACCTCGTGAATGGTCTGACCAGTATCTTAGGATTATGACCTCGTGAATGGTCTGACCAGTATCTGTGTGTTAGACCTCGTGAATGGTCTGAACCAGTATCTGTGTGTATGACCTCGTGAATGGTCTGAACCAGTATCTGTGGATTAGACCTCGTGAATGGTCTGAACCAGTATCTGTGTGTTAGACCTCGTGAATGGTCTGACCAGTATCTGTGCTTATGACCTCGTGAATGGTCTGACCCAGTATCTGTGTGTATGACCTCGTGAATGGTCTGAACCAGTATCTGTGTGTATGACCCGTGAATGGTCTGACCAGTATCTGTGTGTATGACCTCGTGAATGGTCTGAACCAGTATCTGTGGATTAGACATCGTGAATGGTCTGAACCAGTATCTGTGCGTTAGACCTCGTGAATGGTCTGAACCAGTATCTGTGCATTAGACCTCGTGAATGGTCTGAACCAGTATCTGTGCGTATGACCTCGTGAATGGTCTGAACCAGTATCTGTGTGTTAGACCTCGTGAATGGTCTGAACCAGTATCTGTGCATTAGACCTTGTGAATGGTCTGAACCAGTATCTGTGCTTATGACCTCGTGAATGGTCTGAACCAGTATCTGTGCATTAGACCTTGTGAATGGTCTGAACCAGTATCTGTGCATTAGACCTCGTGAATGGTCTGAACCAGTATCTGTGTGTTAGACCTCGTGAATGGTCTGAACCAGTATCTGTGCTTATGACCTCGTGAATGGTCTGAACCAGTATCTGTGCTTATGACCTCGCGTGAATGGTCTGAACCAGTATCTGTGCTTATGACCCCGTGAATGGTCTGACCAGTATCTGTGCTTATGACCTTGTGAATGGGTCTGACCAGTATCTGTGCTTATGACCTCGTGAATGGTCTGACCAGTATCTGTGCTTATGACCTCGTGAATGGTCTGACCAGTATCTGTGCTTATGACCTCGTGAATGGTCTGACCAGTATCTGTGCTTATGACCTGCGTGAATGGTCTGACCAGTGTCTGTGCTTATGACCTCGTGAATGGTCTGAACCAGTATCTGTGTGTTATGACCTCGTGAATGGTCTGACCAGTATCTGTGCTTATGACCTCGTGAATGGTCTGAACCAGTATCTGTGTATGACCTCGTGAATGGTCTGACCAGTATCTGTGGATTAGACTCGTGAATGGTCTGACCAGTATCTGTGTGTTAGACCCGTGAATGGTCTGACCAGTATCTGTGCTTATGACCTCGTGAATGGTCTGAACCAGTATCTGTGCTTATGACCTCGTGAATGGTCTGAACCAGTATCTGTGCTTAGACCTCGTGAATGGTCTGACCAGTATCTGTGCTTATGACCTCGTGAATGGTCTGACCAGTATCTGTGTTAGACCTCGTGGAATGGTCTGACCAGTATCTGTGCTTATGACCTCGTGAATGGTCTGAACCAGTATCTGTGCTTATGACCTCGTGAATGGTCTGACCAGTATCTGTGATTATGACCTCGTGAATGGTCTGACCAGTATCTGTGCTTGTGAATGGTCTGACCAGTATCGTGGAATGGTCTGAACCAGTATCTGTGCTTATGACCTCGTGAATGGTCTGACCAGTATCTGTGCTTATGACCTCGTGAATGGTCTGACCAGTATCTGTGCTTATGACCTCGTGAATGGTCTGACCAGTATCTGTGTGTTAGACCTCGTGAATGGTCTGACCAGTATCTGTGCTTATGACCTCGTGAATGGTCTGACCAGTATCTGTGCTTAGACCTGCGTGAATGGTCTGAACCAGTATCTGTGCTTATGACCTCGTGAATGGTCTGACCAGTATCTGTGCTTATGACCTCGTGAATGGTCTGACCAGTATCTGTGGATTAGACCTCGTGAATGGTCTGACCAGTATCTGTGTGTTAGACCTCGTGAATGGTCTGACCAGTATCTGTGCTTATGACCTCGTGAATGGTCTGAACCAGTATCTGTGCTTATGACCTCGTGAATGGTCTGACCAGTATCTGTGCTTATGACCCCTCGTGAATGGTCTGAACCAGTATCTGTGCTTATGACCTCGTGAATGGTCTGACCAGTATCTGTGCTTATGACCTCGTGAATGGTCTGAACCAGTATCTGTGCTTATGACCTCGTGAATGGTCTGAACCAGTATCTGTGCTTATGACCTCGCGGAATGGTCTGACCAGTATCTGTGCTTATGACCTCGTGAATGGTCTGAACCAGTATCTGTGCTTATGACCCTCGTGAATGGTCTGACCAGTATCTGTGTGTTAGATTCCTGAATGGTCTAAACCAGTATCTGTGCTTATGACCTCGTGAATGGTCTGACCCAGTATCTGTGTATGACCTCGTGAATGGTCTGAACCAGTATCTGTGGATTAGACCTCGTGAATGGTCTTTGAACCAGCTCTGTGCGTTAGACCTCGTGAATGGTCTGAACCAGTATCTGTGCATTAGACCTCGTGAATGAGTCTGAACCAGTATCTGTGCGTATGACCTCGTGAATGGTCTGAACCAGTATCTGTGTGTTAGACCTCGTGAATGGTCTTGAACCAGTATCTGTGCTTATGACCTCGTGAATGGTCTGAACCAGTATGTCTGTGCTTATGACCTCATGAATGGTCTGACCAGTATCTGTGCTTATGACCTCGTGAATGGTCTGACCAGTATCTGTGCTATGACCTCGTGAATGGTCTGAACCAGTATCTGTGCTATGACCTCGTGAATGGTCTGAACCAGTATCTGTGCTTATGACCTCGTGAATGGTCTGAACCAGTATCTGTGCTTATGACCTCGTGAATGGTCTGACCAGTATCTGTGCTTATGACCTCGTGAATGGTCTGAACCAGTATCTGTGCTTATGACCTCGTGAATGGTCTGAACCAGTATCTGTGCTTATGACCTCGTGAATGGTCTGAACCAGTATCTGTGCATTAGACCTTGTGAATGGTCTGAACCAGTATCTGTGCATTAGACCTGTGAATGGTCTGAACCAGTATCTGTGTTAGACCCTGTTGAATGGTCTGACCAGTATCTGTGCTTATGACCTCGTGAATGGTCTGACCAGTATCTGTGTGTTAGACCTCGTGAATGGTCTGACCAGTATTCTGTGTATGACCTCGTGAATGGAGTCTGAACCAGTATCTGTGCTTATGACCTCGTGAATGGTCTGAACCAGTATCTGTGCTTATGACCTCGTGAATGGTCTGACCCAGTATCTGTGCTTATGACCCGTGAATGGTCTGAACCAGCATCTGTGCTATGACCTCATGAATGGTCTGACCATCTGTGTGTTAGACCTCGTGAATGGTCTGACCAGTATCTGTGCTTATGACCTCGTGAATGGTCTGACCAGTATCTGTGTTAGACCTCGTGAATGAATCTGTTGACCAGTATCTGTGCTTATGACCTGGTGAATGGTCTGAACCAGTATCTGTGTGTTAGACCTCGTGAATGGTCTGACCCAGTATCTGTGCTTATGACCTCGTGAATGGTCTGACCAGTATCTGTGCTTTATGACCTCGTGAATGGTCTGAACCAGTATCTGTGCTATGACCTCGTGAATGTCCTGAACCAGTATCTGTGCATGACCTCGTGAATGGTCTGAACCAGTATCTGTGCTTATGACCTCGCAGGATTTGGTCTAACCAGTATCTGTGCTTATGACCTCGTGAATGGTCTGATCTGTGCATTCGTGCTTATGACCTCGTGAATGGTCTGAACCAGTATCTGTGCTATGACCTCGTGAATGGTCTGAACCAGTATCTGTGCTTAAGGACCTCGTGAATGGTCTGACCAGTATCTGTGCTTATGACCCGTGAATGGTCTGAACCAGTATCTGTGCTTATGACCTCGTGAATGGTCTGACCAGTATCTGTGTGTTAGACCTCGTGAATGGTCTGACCAGTATCTGTGCTTATGACCTCGTGAATGGTCTGACCAGTATCTGTGCTTATGACCTCGTGAATGGTCTGACCAGTATCTGTGGATTAGACCTCGTGAATGGTCTGACCAGTATCTGTGGATTAGACCTCGTGAATGGTCTGACCAGTATCTGTGTGTTAGACCTCGTGAATGGTCTGACCAGTATCTGTGCTTATGACCTCGTGAATGGTCTGACCAGTATCTGTGCTTATGACCTCGTGAATGGTCTGACCAGTATCTGTGCTTATGACCTCGTGAATGGTCTGACCAGTATCTGTGGATTAGACCTCGTGAATGGTCTGACCAGTATCTGTGTGTTAGACCTCGTGAATGGTCTGACCAGTATCTGTGCTTATGACCTCGTGAATGGTCTGACCAGTATCTGTGTGTTAGACCTCGTGAATGGTCTGACCAGTATCTGTGCTTATGACCTCGTGAATGGTCTGAACCAGTATCTGTGCTTATGACCTCGTGAATGGTCTGAACCAGTATCTGTGTGTTAGACCTCGTGAATGGTCTGAACCAGTATCTGTGTGTTAGACCTCGTGAATGGTCTGAACCAGTATCTGTGCTTATGACCTCGTGAATGGTCTGAACCAGTATCTGTGCTTATGACCTCGTGAATGGTCTAACCAGTATCTGTGCTTATGATCTCGTGAATGGTCTGAACCAGTATCTGTGTGTTAGACCTCGTGAATGGTCTGACCAGTATCTGTGCTTATGACCTCGTGAATGGTCTGAACCAGTATCTGGGCTTATGACCTCGTGAATGGTCTGAACCAGTATCTGTGTGTTAGACCTCGTGAATGGTCTGAACCAGTATCTGTGCTTATGACCTCGTGAATGGTCTAACCAGTATCTGTGCTTATGACCTCGTGAATGGTCTGAACCAGTATCTGTGCTTATGACCTCGTGAATGGTCTGAACCAGTATCTGTGCTTATGACCTCGTGAATGGTCTGAACCAGTATCTGTGCTTATGACCTCGTGAATGGTCTGACCAGTATCTGTGCTTATGACCTCGTGAATGGTCTGAACCAGTATCTGTGCTTATGACCTTGTGAATGGTCTGAACCAGTATCTGGGCTTATGACCTCGTGGAATGGTCTGAACCAGTATCTGTGTGTTAGACCTCGTGAATGGTCTGAACCAGTATCTGTGCTTATGACCTCGTGAATGGTCTGAACCAGTATCTGTGCTTATGACCTCGTGAATGGTCTAACCAGTATCTGTGCTTATGACCTCGTGAATGGTCTGAACCAGTATCTGTGTGTTAGACCTCGTGAATGGTCTGACCAGTATCTCTGCTTATGACCTCGTGAATGGTCTGAACCAGTATCTGTGCTTATGACCTCGTGAATGGTCTGAACCAGTATCTGTGCTTATGACCTCGTGAATGGTCTGACCAGTATCTGTGTGTATGACCTCGTGAATGGTCTGACCAGTATCTGTGCTTATGACCTCGTGAATGGTCTGAACCAGTATCTGTGCTTATGACCTCGTGAATGGTCTGACCAGTATCTGTGTGTATGACCTCGTGAATGGTCTGACCAGTATCTGTGCTTATGACCTCGTGAATGGTCTGACCAGTATCTGTGCTTATGACTCGTGAATGGTCTGAACCAGTATCTGTGTTATGACCTCGTGAATGGTCTGACCAGTATCTGTGCTTATGACCTGTGAATGGTCTGACCAGTATCTGTGTGTTATGACCTCGTGAATGGTCTGAACCAGTATCTGTGCTTATGACCTCGTGAATGGTCTGAACCAGTATCTGTGCTTATGACCTCGTGAATGGTCTGACCAGTATCTGTGATTAGTGACCTCGTGAATGGTCTGAACCAGTATCTGTGTGTTGGACCTCAGTGTGAATGGTCTGACCAGTATCTGTGCTTATGACCTCGTGAATGGTCTGAACCAGTATCTGTGTGCTGACGTGAATGAATGGTCTGACCCAGTATCTGTGCTATGACCCCGTGAATGGTCTGACCAGTATCTGTGCTTATGACCTCGTGAATGGTCTGACCAGTATCTGTGCTTATGACGCAATGGCCCTAACCAGTATCTGTGTTAGACCGAATGGTCCGAACAGTATCTGTGCTTATGACCTCGTGAATGGTCTGACCAGTATCTGTGCTTATGACCTCGTGAATGGTCTGACCAGTATCTGTGCTTATGACCTGCCGTGAATGGTCTGAACCAGTATCTGTGTGTATGACCTCGTGAATGGTCTGACCAGTATCTGGTGTTATGACCCCGTGAATGGTCTGAACCAGTATCTGTGCTTATGACCTCGTGAATGGTCTGACCAGTATCTGTGGTATGACCCGTGAATGGTCTGAACCAGTATCTGTGTAAGGGGACCTCGTGAATGGTCTGAACCAGTATCTGTGCTTATGACCTCGTGAATGGTCTGAACCAGTATCTGTGCTTGGGCCTCGTGAATGGTCTGAACCAGTATCTGTGCGTATGACCTCAAGAATGGTCTGAACCAGTATCTGTGTGTTAGAGCCTCGTGAATGGTCTGAACCAGTATCTGTGCTTATGACCTCGTGAATGGTCTGACCAGTATCTGTGCTTATGACCTCGTGAATGGTCTGAACCGGTATCTGTGCTTATGACCTCGTGAATGGTCTGACCAGTATCTGTGCCCCTTGACCTCGTGAATGGTCTGAACCAGTATCTGTGCTTATGACCTCGTGAATGGTCTGACCAGTATCTGTGCTTATGACCTCGTGAATGGTCTGAACCAGTATCTGTGCTTATGACCTCGTGAATGGTCTGACCAGTATCTGTGCTTATGACCTCGTGGAATGGTCTGATATCTGTGGATTAGACTGAAAGACAGTATCTGTGTGTATGACTCGTGAATAGGTCTGAACCAGTATCAGATTATCTGAATGCTTATGACTAGACCTCGTGAATGGTCTGAACCAGTATCTGTGCATTAGACCTTGTGGAATGGTCTGAACCAGTATCTGTGCGTATGACCTCGTGAATGGTCTGAACCAGTATCTGTGTGTTGGGCCTGCGTGGTCTGACCAGTATCTGTGCTTAGACCTGCGTGAATGGTCTGACCAGTAGTGATGTGAATGGTCTGTGTGTTATGACCTCGTGAATGGTCTGACCAGTATCTGTGCTTATGACTCGTGAATGGTCTGACCAGTATCTGTGCTTATGACCTCGTGAATGGTCTGAACCAGTATCTGTGCTTATGACCTCGTGAATGGTCTGACCAGTATCTGTGATTAGACCTCGTGAATGGTTGAACCAGTATCTGTGCTTATGACCTCGTGAATGGTCTGACCAGTATCTGTGTGTTGAATGGTCTGACCAGCATCTGCTATGATCTGGAATGGTCTGAACCAGTATCTGTGCTTATGACCTCGTGAATGGTCTGAACCAGTATCTGTGTTATGACCCTCGTGAATGGTCTGACCAGTATCTGTGCTTATGACCTCGTGAATGGTCTGAACCCGGTATCTGTGTGTTGACCAGTATCTGTGCTTATGACCCTCGTGAATGGTCTGAACCAGTATCTGTGCTTATGACCTTAGAATGTCTGATATCTGTGCTTATGACCGGAATGGTCTGAACCAGTATCTGTGCTTTGCGACCCTCTCGTGAATGGTCGACCAGTATCTGTGCTTATGACCTCGTGAATGGTCTGAACCAGTATCTGTGCTTATGACCTCGTGAATGGTCTGACCAGTATCTGTGCTTATGACCTCGTGAATGGTCTGAACCAGTATCTGTGTGTATGACCTCGTGAATGGTCTGACCAGTATCTGTGCTTATGACTCGTGAATGGTCTGACCAGTATCTGTGTGTATGACCCTCGTGAATGGTCTGACCAGTATCTGTGCTTATGACCTCGTGAATGGTCTGGACCAGTATCTGTGCTTATGACCTCGTGAATGGTCTGACCAGTATCTGTGCTTATGACTCGTGAATGGTCTGAAAATCCAGTATCTGTGTGTTAGACTCGAATGGTCTGAACCAGTATCTGTGCTTATGACCTCGTGAATGGTCTGACCAGTATCTGTGCTTATGACTCGTGAATGGTCTGACCAGTATCTGTGCTTATGACCTCGTGAATGGTCTGGAACCAGTATCTGTGTGTATGACCGTGAATGGTCTGACCAGTATCTGTGTGTTAGACCCGTGAATGGTCTGAACCAGTATCTGTGCTTATGAGTGAATGGTCTGACCAGTATCTGTGCTTATGACCCGTGAATGGTCTGAACCAGTATCTGTGTGTTAGACCTCGTGAATGGTCTGAACCAGTATCTGTGCTTATGACCTCGTGAATGGTCTGACCAGTATCTGTGCTTATGACCTCGTGAATGGTCTGACCAGTATCTGTGGCTTATGACCTCGTGAATGGTCTGAACCAGTATCTGTGGATTAGACCTCGTGAATGGTCTGGAACCAGTATCTGTGCTTATGACCGTGAATGGTCTGACCAGTATCTGTGTTAGACCTCGTGAATGGTCTGAACCAGTATCTGTGCTTATGACCTCGTGAATGGTCTGACCAGTATCTGTGCTTATGACCTCGTGAATGGTCTGACCAGTATCTGTGCTTATGACCTCGTGAATGGTCTGACCAGTATCTGTGGATCGTGAATGGTCTGACCAGTATCTGTGCTTATGACCTCGTGAATGGTGTGAACCAGTATCTGTGCTTATGACCTCGTGAATGGTCTGACCAGTATCTGTGGATTAGACCTCGTGAATGGTCTGACCAGTATCTTATGACCTCGTGAATGGTCTGAACCAGTATCTGTAGATTAGACCTCGTGAATGGTCTGAACCAGTATCTGTGTGTTAGACCTCGTGAATGGTCTGAACCAGTATCTGTGCATTAGACCTCGTGAATGGTCTGAACCAGTATCTGTGCTTATGACCGTGAATGGTCTGAACCAGTATCTGTGTGTTAGACCCGTGAATGGTCTGAACCAGTATCTGTGCATTAGACCTTGTACGGTCTGACCAGTATCTGTGCTTATGACTCATGGAATGGTCTGAACCAGTATCTGTGCTTATGACCTCGTGAATGGTCTGACCAGTATCTGTGCTTATGACCTCGTGAATGGTCTGCAACCAGTATCTGTGCTTATGATCGTGAATGGTCTGAACCAGTATCTGTGTGTTAGACCTCGTGAATGGTCTGAACCAGTATCTGTGATTAGACCTTGTGAATGGTCTGAACCAGTATCTGGGCTTATGACTCGTGAATGGTCTGAACCAGTATCTGTGCTAGACCCGTGAATGGTCTGAACCAGTATCTGTGATTAGACCTCGTGAATGGTCTAACCAGTATCTGTGCTTAGACCTCATTGAATGGTCTGAACCAGTATCTGTGCATTAGACCTCGTGAATGGTCTGAACCAGTATCTGTGCTTATGACCTCGTGAATGGTCTGAACCAGTATCTGTGCTTATGACTCGTGAATGGTCTGACCAGTATCTGTGCTTATGACCTCGTGAATGGTCTGAACCAGTATCTGTGCTTATGACCTCGTGAATGGTCTGACCAGTATCTGTGCTTATGACCTCGTGAATGGTCTGAACCAGTATCTGTGCTTATGACCTCGTGAATGGTCTGGCCAGTATCTGTGCTATGACCTCGTGAATGGTCTGAACCAGTATCTGTGCTTATGACCTCGTGAATGGTCTGACCAGTATCTGTGCTTTATGACCTCGTGAATGGTCTGAACCAGTATCTGTGCTTATGACCTCGTGAATGGTCTGACCAGTATCTGTGCTTATGACCTCGTGAATGGTCTGAACCAGTATCTGTGTGTATGACCTCGTGAATGGTCTGACCAGTATCTGTGCTTATGACCTCGTGAATGGTCTGAACCAGTATCTGTGCTTATGACCTCGTGAATGAATGGTCTGACCAGTATCTGTGTTATGACCTCGTGAATGGTCTGACCAGTATCTGTGCTTATGACCTCGTGAATGGTCTGACCAGTATCTGTGCTTATGACCTCGTGAATGGTCTGAACCAGTATCTGTGAATGGTATGACCTGTGAATGGTCTGGTATCTGTGCATTAGACCTCGTGAATGGTCTGAACCAGTATCTGTGCTTATGACCTCGTGAATGGTCTGAACCAGTATCTGTGCATTATGACCTCGTGAATGGTCTGACCAGTATCTGTGCTTATGACCTCGTGAATGGTCTGAACCAGTATCTGTGCATTAGACCTCGTGAATGGTCTGACCAGTATCTGTATGACCTCGTGAATGGTCTGAACCAGTATCCATTAGACCGTGAATGGTCTGAACCAGTATCTGTGCTTATGACCTCGTGAATGGTCTGACCAGTATCTGTGCTTATGACCTCGTGAATGGTCTGAACCAGTATCTGTGTGTATGACCTCGTGAATGGTGGTCTGAACCAGTATCTGTGCTTATGACCTCGTGAATGGTCTGAACCAGTATCTGTGCGTATGACCTCGTGAATGGTCTGACCAGTATCTGTGCTTATGACCTCTGTGCATTAGACCTTGTGAATGGTCTGAACCAGTATCTGTGCTTATGACCTCGTGAATGGTCTGAACCAGTATCCAGCATTAGACCTCGTGAATGGTCTGACCAGTATCTGTGCATTAGACCTCGTGAATGGTCTGAACCAGTATCTGTGTGTTAGACCTCGTGAATGGTCTGAACCAGTATCTGTGCTTATGACCTCGTGGAATGGTCTGACCAGTATCTGTGCTTATGACCTCGTGAATGGTCTGAACCAGTATCTGTGCTTATGACCTCGTGAATGGTATCTGTGCTTATGACCGGAATGGTCTGACCAGTATCTGTGCTTATGACCTCGTGAATGGTCTGACCAGTATCTGTGCCTAGACCGTGAATGGTCTGAACCAGTATCTGTGCTTATGACCTCGTGAATGGTCTGACCAGTATCTGTGCGTATGACCTCGTGAATGGTCTGAACCAGTATCTGTGTGTTAGACCTCGTGAATGGTCTGAACCAGTATCTGTGCATTAGACCTCGTGAATGGTCTGAACCAGTATCTGTGTGTTAGACCGTGAATGGTCTGGCCAGTATCTGTGCTTATGACCTCGTGAATGGTCTGAACCAGTATCTGTGCTTATGACCTTGAATGGTCTGAAACCAGTATCTGTGTGTTAGACCTCGTGAATGGTCTGAACCAGTATCTGTGCTTATGACCTCGTGAATGGTCTGAACCAGTATCTGTGCTTATGACCGTGAATGGTCTGAACCAGTATCTGTGCTTATGACCTCGTGAATGGTCTGAACCAGTATCTGTGCTTATGACCTCGTGAATGGTCTGAACCAGTATCTGTGTGTTGACCTCGTGAATGGTCTGACCAGTATCTGTGCTTATGACCTCGTGAATGGTCTGACCAGTATCTGTGCTTATGACCTCGTGAATGGTGACCAGTATCTGTGAGTATGGTCTGACCAGTATCTGTGCTTATGACCTCGTGAATGGTCTGAACCAGTATCTGTGATTATGACTCGTGAATGGTCTGACCAGTATCTGTGTGTATGACCTCGTGAATGGTCTGAGCCAGTATCTGTGTTATGACCTCGTGAATGGTCTGAACCAGTATCTGTGCGTTATGACCCGTGAATGGTCTGAACCAGTATCTGTGCATTAGACCTCGTGAATGGTCTGAACCAGTATCTGTGCGTATGACCTCGTGAATGGTCTGAACCAGTATCTGTGCATTAGACCTCGTGAATGGTCTGAACCAGTATCTGTGCATTAGACCTTGTGAATGGTGGACCAGGTGAATGGTCTGACCAGTATCTGTGTTATGACGTGAATGGTCTGACCAGTATCTGTGCATTAGACCTTGTGAATGGTCTGACCAGTATCTGTGCCCATGACCTCGTGAATGGTCTGACGTGAATGGTCTGACCAGTATCTGTGCTTATGACCTCGTGAATGGTCTGAACCAGTATCTGTGCTTATGACCTCGTGAATGGTCTGACCAGTATCTGTGCGTATGACCTCGTGAATGGTCTGAACCAGTATCTGTGTGATTAGACCGTGAATGGTCTGAACCAGTATCTGTGCATTATGACCTCGTGAATGGTCTGAGTATCTGTGCTTATGACTCGTGAATGGTCTGAACCAGTATCTGTGCTTATGACCTCGTGAATGGTCTGAACCAGTATCTGTGCTTATGACCTCGTGTGAATGGTCTGACCAGTATCTGTGCGTTATGACCTCGTGAATGGTCTGAACCAGTATCTGTGCTTATGACCTCGTGAATGGTCTGAACCTCGTGGATTAGACCTCGTGGAACCAGTATCTGTGCGTATGACCTCGTGAATGGTCTGAACCAGTATCTGTGCTTATGACCTCGTGAATGGTCTGACCAGTATCTGTGCTTATGACCTCGTGAATGGTCTGAACCAGTATCTGTGCTTATGACCTCGTGAATGGTCTGACCAGTATCTGTGCTTATGACCTCGTGAATGGTCTGAACCAGTATCTGTGCTTATGACCTCGTGAATGGTCTGACCAGTATCTGTGCTTATGACCTCGTGAATGGTCTGAACCAGTATCTGTGCTTATGACCTCTGAATGGTCTGACCAGTATCTGTGCTTATGCACTCGTGAATGGTCTGGAACCAGTATCTGTGCTTATGACCTCGTGAATGGTCTGACCAGTATCTGTGCTTATGACCTCGTGAATGGTCTGACCAGTATCTGTGCTTATGACCTCGTGAATGGTCTGGAACCAGTATCTGTGTGTTAGATGAATGGTCTGAACCAGTATCTGTGCTTATGACCTCGTGAATGGTCTGAACCAGTATCTGTGCTTATGACCTCGTGAATGGTCTGACCAGTATCTGTGCTTATGACCTCGTGAATGGTCTGACCAGTATCTGTGCTTATGACCTCGTGAATGGTCTGAACCAGTATCTGTGTGTTAGACCTCGTGAATGGTCTGACCAGTATCTGTGCTTATGACCTCGTGAATGGTCTGAAACCAGTATCTGTGGATTAGACCTTGTGAATGGTCTGAACCAGTATCTGTGTTAGACCTGTGAATGGTCTGAACCAGTATCTGTGCATTAGACCGTGAATGGTCTGAACCAGTATCTGTGCGTATGACCTCGTGAATGGTCTGAACCAGTATCTGTGCATTAGACCTTGTGAATGGTCTGAACCAGTATCTGTGCTTATGACCTCGTGAATGGTCTGAACCAGTATCTGTGCATTAGACCTTGTGAATGGTCTGAACCAGTATCTGTGCTTATGACCTCGTGAATGGTCTGAACCAGTATCTGTGCATTAGACCTTGTGAATGGTCTGAACCAGTATCTGTGCTTATGACCTCGTGAATGGTCTGAACCAGTATCTGTGCTTATGACCTCGTGAATGGTCTGAACCAGTATCTGTGGATTAGACCTCGTGAATGGTCTGAACCAGTATCTGTGCGTTAGACCTCGAATGGTCTGAACCAGTATCTGTGCATTAGACCTCGTGAATGGTCTGAACCAGTATCTGTGCTTATGACCTCGTGAATGGTCTGAACCAGTATCTGTGTGTTAGACCTCGTGAATGGTCTGAACCAGTATCTGTGCATTAGACCTTGTGAATGGTCTGAACCAGTATCTGTGCTTATGACCTCGTGAATGGTCTGAACCAGTATCTGTGCATTAGACCTTGTGAATGGTCTGAACCAGTATCTGTGCATTAGACCTCGTGAATGGTCTGAACCAGTATATGTGTGTTAGACCTCGTGAATGGTCTGAACCAGTATCTGTGCTTATGACCTCGTGAATGGTCTGAACCAGTATCTGTGCTTATGACCTCGTGAATGGTCTGAACCAGTATCTGTGTGTTAGACCCGTGGAATGGTCTGAACCAGTATCTGTGCTTATGACCTCGTGAATGGTCTGACCAGTATCTGTGCTTATGACCTCGTGAATGGTCTGAACCAGTATCTGTGCATTAGACCTTGTGAATGGTCTGAACCAGTATCTGTGCTTATGACCCGTGAATGGTCTGAACCAGTATCTGTGCGTATGACCTCGTGAATGGTCTGAACCAGTATCTGTGTGTTAGACCTCGTGAATGGTCTGAACCAGTATCTGTGCATTAGACCTCGTGAATGGTCTGAACCAGTATCTGTGTTAGACCTCGTGAATGGTCTGAACCAGTATCTGTGCTTATGACCTCGTGAATGGTCTGAACCAGTATCTGTGCTTATGACCTCGTGAATGGTCTGAACCAGTATCTGTGTGTTAGACCTCGTGAATGGTCTGAACCAGTATCTGTGCTTATGACCTCGTGAATGGTCTGAACCAGTATCTGTGCTTATGACCTCGTGAATGGTCTGAACCAGTATCTGTGCTTATGACCTCGTGAATGGTCTGAACCAGTATCTGTGCTTATGACCTCGTGAATGGTCTGAACCAGTATCTGTGCTTATGACCTCGTGAATGGTCTGACCAGTATCTGTGCTTATGACCTCGTGAATGGTCTGAACCAGTATCTGTGCTTATGACCTCGTGAATGGTCTGACCAGTATCTGTGCATTAGACCTTGTGAATGGTCTGACCAGTATCTGTGCTTATGACCTCGTGAATGGTCTGAACCAGTATCTGTGCTTATGACCTTGTGAATGGTCTGACCAGTATCTGTGCTTATGACCTCGTGAATGGTCTGAACCAGTATCTGTGCTTATGACCTCGTGAATGGTCTGAACCAGTATCTGTGCTTATGACCGTGGAATGGTCTGAACCAGTATCTGTGCTTATGACCTCGTGAATGGTCTGAACCAGTATCTGTGCTTATGCCGTGAATGGTCTGACCAGTATCTGTGCTTATGACCTCGTGAATGGTCTGACCAGTATCTGTGCTTATGACCTTGTGAATGGTCTGACCAGTATCTGTGCTTATGACCTTGTGAATGGTCTGACCAGTATCTGTGCTTATGACCTCGTGAATGGTCTGACCAGTATCTGTGCATTAGACCTTGTGAATGGTCTGACCAGTATCTGTGCTTATGACCTCGGAATGGTCTGAACCAGTATCTGTGCTTATGACCTTGTGAATGGTCTGACCAGTATCTGTGCTTATGACCTCGTGAATGGTCTGAACCAGTATCTGTGCTTATGACCTCGTGAATGGTCTGAACCAGTATCTGTGCTTATGACCTCGTGAATGGTCTGAACCAGTATCTGTGGATTAGACCTCAGAATGGTCTGAACCAGTATCTGTGCGTTAGACCTCGGAATGGTCTGAACCAGTATCTGTGCATTAGACCTCGGAATGGTCTGAACCAGTATCTGTGCGTATGACCTCGTGAATGGTCTGAACCAGTATCTGTGTGTTAGACCTTGTGAATGGTCTGAACCAGTATCTGTGTGTTAGACCTCGTGAATGGTCTGAACCAGTATCTGTGCATTAGACCTCGTGGAATGGTCTGAACCAGTATCTGTGCGTATGACCTCGTGAATGGTCTGAACC
>NW_025749243.1:25000-26374 GCF_021184085.1 Oncorhynchus gorbuscha
TGTGTGTGTGTGTGTGTGTTTAGCTCTCTGTAGTGTGGTTGTGTGTGTGTGTGTGCGTGTGTGTGTGTGCTTAGCTCTCTGTAGTGTGGTTGTGTTTGTGTTCGTGTGTGTATGTGTGTGTGTGTGTTTAGCTCTCTGTAGTGTGGTTGTGTTTGTGTGTGTGTGTGTGTGTGTTTAGTTCTCTGTAGTGTGGTTGTGTTTGTGTGTGTGTGTGTGTTTAGCTCTCTGTCGTGTGTGTGTGTGTGTGTTTAGCTCTCTGTAGTGTGGTTGTGTTTGTGTGTGTGTGTTTAGCTCTCTGTAGTGTGTGTGTGTGTGTTTATCTCTCTGTAGTGTGGTTGTGTTTGTGTGTGTGTGTGTGTGTTTAGCTCTCTGTCGTGTGTGTGTGTGTTGTGTGTGTGTGTGTTTAGCTCTGTATGTGTGTGTGTGTGTGTGTGTGTGTGTGTGTGTGTGTGTGTGTGTGTGTGTGTGTGTGTGTGTGTGTGTGTGTGTGTGTGTGTGTGTGTGTGTGTGTGTGTGTGTGTGTGGTGTGTGTGTGTGTTCAGCTCTCTGTAGTGTGTGTATGTGTGTGTGTATGTATGTGTTTGTTTGTGTGTGTGTGTGGGTGTGTGTGTGTGTGTTCAGCTCTGTAGTGTGGTTGTGTGTGTGTGTGTGTGCGTGTGTGTGTGTGTGTGTGTTCAGCTCTCTGTAGTGTGTGTGTGTGTGTGTGTGTGTGTGTGTGTGTGTGTGTGTGTGTGTGTGTGTGTGTGTGTGTGTGTGTGTGTGTGTGTGTGTGTGTGTGTGTGTGTGTGTTCAGCTCTCTGTAGTGTGTGTGTGTGTAATGTGTGTGTGTGTGTGTTTAGTTCTCTGTAGTATGGTTGTGTGTGTGTGTGTGTGTTTAGCTCTCTGTAGTGTGGTTGTGTGTGTGTGTGCGTGTGTGTGTGTGTGTGTGTGCTTAGCCTCTGTAGTGTGGTTGTGGTTTCAGGTGTGTGTGTGTGTGTGTTTAGCCTCTGTATGTATGTGTTTGTTTGTGTGTGTGTGTGTGGTGTGTGTGTGTGTTCAGCTCTCTGTAGTGTGTTTGTGTTTGTGTGTTTGTGTGTGTGTGTGTGTTTAGTTCTCTGTAGTGTGGTTGTGTTTGTGTGTGTGTGTGTGTTTAGCTCTCTGTCGTGTGTGTGTGTGTGTTTAGCTCTCTGTAGTGTGGTTGTGTTTGTGTGTGTGTGTTTAGCTTTCTGTAGTGTGTGTGTGTGTGTGTGTTTAGCTCTCTGTAGTGTGGTTGTGTTTGTGTGTGTGTGTTTAGCTCTCTGTCGTGTGTGTGTGTGTGTGTTGTGTGTGTGTGTGTTTAGCTCTGTAGTGTGTGTGTGTGTGTGTGTGTGTGTGTGTGTGTATGTGTGTGTGTGT
>NW_025749244.1:0-15000 GCF_021184085.1 Oncorhynchus gorbuscha
CTCTCTCTCTTCTCAATTCTATTTTCTCTCTCTCGTTCTCTCCCTGGACACACAATGAATGATTAAAGAGAGATGTCCTTAAAGCTGTTGGAGAGAGTGAGATGGTAGCAGGTCATTCCACATGACCTCTCTCCTGACCTCAGCTATTCAGGGCTCACTGTGACAATGCTGCCAGTGAATGGGAGGGTAGTCATGCACTGAATGAAATATAGAAACCAATGAATTAATGCAACAGGGCTGATTGTTTACAGAATGGTCTTTATCGAACATTACAAATAACAACACCCAAATAACACAATATTAATGGAAAACTAGCAATAATATTTGAAAGAGTGATTGTTGATATTTGTTCTTGTTAATTAAAGAATAAAAGTATATGTCTCTGTTGTTGTATTTTATTCACCTCTGTAAAAGAGTATAGAAAAAGATGACTGGATCACAATCAACATGTTTCTGAAACGGGGTCATGGGTCAATCTCCTCCATACTACAGGAGAACAAGACTCATGATTTGATTTGACCTGAGGTGCTCCAACAAGATGTTTCAAATGTCTGTTTCAATATCAATATGTTGGTGATTTTCCACCCCATTAGGACAGGTATTTGAAGCCATAATTAGTGACCTCACAGGGGACAGAACGATGCTGTGAGTTAATATGCAGCCAGTAATAAATGGTTACAGCTCTTTGTGTTAATCACTATAGAGGAGTCACAGGGTCTATAACAGGATGTCTGTTCCCTGATTGGTCTACAACAGGATGTCTGTTCCCTGATTGGTCTACAACAGGATGTCTGTTCCCTGATTGGTCACAGGGTTGAGCCCCAAAGCACCGTTTCTACGTTGCTGCTTTACACCCCATTAATGCTTTAGGAAGAGGATGTCTGTTCCCTGATTGGTCTACAACATGATGTCTGTTCCCTGACTGGTCTACAACATGATGTCTCTTCCCTGATTGGTCTACAACAGGATGTCTGTTCCCTGATTGGTGTACAACAGGATGTCTGTTCCCTGATTGGTCTACAACATGATGTCTGTTCCCTGATTGGTCTACAACAGGATGTCTGTTCCCTGACTGGTCTACAACAGGATGTCTGTTCCCTGATTGGTCTACAACAGGATGTCTGTTCCCTGACTGGTCTACAACAGGATGTCTGTTCCCTGATTGGTCTACAACAGGATGTCTGTTCCCTGACTGGACTGCAACATGATGTCTGTTCCCTGATTGGTCTACAACATGATGTCTGTTCCCTGACTGGTCTACAACAGGATGTCTGTTCCCTGATTGGTGTAGGGTTGTCTAAGCCAATCTGGATTGATGTATGTTGATGTAGTTTGTCGTAGGCTGGTGTAGGGTAGTGGAAGGTGGTTTAGGTTGGTGTACGTTGATATAGATTAAGGTAGGGTGGTGTAGGGTGGTGTAGGGTGGTGTAGATTAATATAGGGTGGTGTAGGTTGATGTAGGGTGGTGTAGGGTAGTGTAAGGTGGTGTATGTTGATGTAGGGTGGTGTAGGGTAGTGTAAGGTGGTGTATGTTGATGTAGGGTGGTGTAGGGTAGTGTAAGGTGGTGTATGTTGATGTAGGCTGGTGTAGAGTAGTGTAAGGTGGTGTATGTTGGTGTAGGTGGTGTAGGGTAGTGTACGGTGGTGTATGTTGGTGTAGGGTGGTGTAGGGTAGTGTAAGGTGGTGTATGTTGGTGTAGGGTGGTGTAGGGTAGTGTAAGGTGGTGTATGTTGGTGTAGGGTGGTGTAGGGTGGTGTAGGGTAGTGTAAGGTGGTGTATGTTGGTGTAGGGTGGTGTAGGGTGGTGTAGGGTAGTGTAAGGTGGTGTATGTTGGTGTAGGGTGGTGTAGGTAGTGTAAGGTGGTGTATGTTGGTGTAGGGTGGTGTAGGGTAGTGTACGGTGGTGTATGTTGGTGTAGGGTGGTGTAGGGTAGTGTAAGGTGGTGTATGTTGGTGTAGGTTGATATAGGTTGTATTTGGTTGATGTAGGGTGGTGTACGGTGGTGTAAGGTGGTGTATGTTGGTGTACGGTGGTGTAGGGTAGGGTGGTGTAGGGTGGTGTAGGTTGATATATGTTGTGTTTGGTTGGTACACAACGTACATCAACACCCCCCTTGGGTTGTGCCGTGGCGGAGATCTTTGTGGGCTATACTCAGCCTTGTCTCAGGATGGTAAGTTGGTGGTTGAAGATATCCCTCTAGTGGTGTGGGGGCTGTGCTTTGGCAAAGTGGGTGGGGTTATATCCTTCCTGTTTGGCCCTGTCCGGGGTGTCCTCGGATGGGGCCACAGTGTCTCCTGACCCTCCTGTCTCAGCCTCCAGTATTTATGCTGCAGTAGTTTATGTGTCAGGGGCTAGGGTCAGTTTGTTATATCTGAGTACTTCTCCTGTCCTATTCGGTGTCCTGTGTGAATTTAAGTGTGCTCTCTCTAATTCTCTCTTTCTGTCTTTCTTTCTCTCGGAGGAGTACCTGAGCCCTAGGACCATGCCTCAGGGCTACCTGACATGATGACTCCTTGCTGTCCCCAGTCCACCTGGCCATGCTGCTGCTGTTTCAACTGTTCTGCCTTATTATTATTGGACCATGCTTGTCATTTATGAACATATGAACATCTTGGCCATGTTCTGTTATAATTTACATTTACATTTACATTTAAGTCATTTAGCAGACGCTCTTATCCAGAACGACTTACAAATTGGTGCATTCACCTTATGACATCCAGTAGAACAGTCACTTTACAATAGTGCATCTAAATCTTAAAGGGGGGGGTGAGAGGGATTACTTATCCTATCCTAGGTATTCTCAAAAAGAGGTGGGGTTTCAAGCTCCGGAAGGTGGGTGATTGACTCCGCTGTCCTGGCGTCGTGAGGAGTTTGTTCCACCATTGGGGGCCAGAGCAGCGAACAGTTTTGACTGGGCTGAGCGGGAGCTGTACTTCCTCAGTGGTAAGGAGGCGAGCAGGCCAGAGGTGGATGAACGCAGTGCCCTTGTTTGGGTGTAGGGCCTGGATCAGAGCCTGGAGGTACTGAGGTGCCGCTCCCTCACAGCTCCGCAGGCAAGCACCATGGTCTTGTAGCGGATGCGAGCTTCCAACTGGAAGCCAGTGGAGAGAATGGAGGAGCGGGTGACGGAGAGAACTTGGGAAGGTTGAACACCAGACGGGCTGCTGCGCGTTCTGATGAGTTGAAGGCTTAATGGCACAGGCAGGGAGCCCAGCCAACAGCGAGTTGCAGTAATCCAGACGGGAGATGACAAGTGCCTGGATTAGACCTGTTTCGCTTCCTGTGTGAGGCAGGGTCGTACTTGCGGATGTTGTAGAGCAGAACCTACAGGAACGGGCCACCGCCTTGATGTTAGTTGAGAACGACAGGGTGTTGTCCAGGATCACGCCAAGGTTCTTAGCGCCTGGGAGGAGGACACAATGGAGTTGTCAACCGTGATGGCGAGATCATGGAACGGGCAGTCCTTCCCCGGGAGGAAGAGCAGCTCTGTCTTGCCGAGGTTCAGCTTGAGGTGGTGATCCGTCATCCACACTGATATGTCTGCCAGACATGCAGAGATGCGATTCGCCACCTGGTCATCAGAAGGGGGAAAGGAGAAGATTAATTGTGTGTCGCCTGCATAGCAATGATAGGAGAGACCATGTGAGGTTATGACAGAGCCAAGTGACTTGGTGTATAGCGAGAATAGGAGAGGGCCTAGAACAGAGCCCTGGGGGACACCAGTGGTGAGAGCGTGGTGAGGAGACAGATTCTCGCCACGCCACCTGGTAGGAGCGACCTGTCAGGTAGGACGCAACTAGCGTGGGCCGCGCCGGAGATGCCCAACTCGGAGAGGGTGGAGAGAGGAGGATCTGATGGTTCACAGTATCGAAGGCAGCCGATAGATCTAGAAGGATGAGAGCAGAGGAGAGAGAGTTAGCTTTAGCAGTGCGGAGCGCTCCGTGATACAGAGGAGAGCAGTCTCAGTTGAATGACTAGTCTTGAAACCTGACTGATTTGGATCAAGAAGGTCATTCAGAGAGAGATAGCGGGAGAGCTGACCAAGGACGGCACGTTCAAGAGTTTTTGGAGAGAAAAGAAAGAAGGGATACTGGTCTGTAATTGTTGACATCGGAGGGATCGAGTGTAGGTTTTTTTCAGAAGGGGTGCAACTCGCCTCTCTCTGATACCCCCACCGGCACAGCCAGAAGAGGACTGGCCACCCCACATAGCCTGGTTCCTCTCTAGGTTTCTTCCTAGGTTTTGTCCTTTCTAGGGAGTTTTTCCTAGCCACCGTGCTTCTACACCTGCATTGCTTGCTGTTTGGGGTTTTAGGCTGGGTTTCTGTACAGCACTTTGAGATATCAGCTGATGTACGAAGCGTGGCTATATAAATACATTTGATTTGATTTGTAGGGTGGTGTAGGTAGATGTATGGTGATGTAGGGTGGTGTAGGTAGATGTAGGGTGGTGTAGGGTTATGAATGTGCTGTAGGGTGTAGGATGGTGCAGGATGATGTAGGTGGTTTAGGGTGGTGTAGGTAGATGTAGGGTGGTGTAGGGTTATATATGTGCTGTAGGGTGGTGTAGGGTGGTGTAGGGTGGTGTAGGGTGGTGCAGGATGATGTAGATGGTGTAGGATGATGTAGGTGGATGTTGTTGTCCATTCTGCTGATTTCAGACTAAATGTCTGCAGTCATGGACTTGAGGAGGGAAATAAAGTGAGGAGTCCATTGGTTGCTAGTGAGGATGGTGTAGGGTGGTGAGGATGGTGTAGGGTGGTGTAGGGTGGTGTAGGGTGGTGTAGGGTGGTGTAGGGTGGTGAGTGTGGTGTGGGGTGGTGAGGGTGGTGAGGGTGGTGAGGGTGGTGTAGGGTGGTGTAGGGTGTTTTAGGGTGGTGACTGTAGTGTAGGGTGGTGAGGATGGTGGGGTGGTGAGGGTGGTGTAGAGTGGTGAGGGTGGTGAGGGTGGTGAGGGTGGTGTAGGGTGGGTGTAGGGTGGTTTAGGGTGGTGAGGGTAGTGTCGGGTGGTGAGGATGGTGAAGGGTGGTGAGGGTGGTGTAGGGTGGTGAGGATGGTGTAGGGTGGTGAGGGTGGTGAGGATGGTGTAGGGTGGTGAGGGTGGTGTAGGGTGGTGAGGATGGTGTAAGGTGGTTTAGGGTGGTGTAGTGTGGTGAGGGTGGTGAGGGTGGTGTAGGGTGGTGAGGATGGTGTAGGGTGGTGAGGGTGGTGAGGGTGGTGTAGGGTGGTGAGGGTGGTGAGGGTGGTGTAGGGTGGTGAGGGTGGTGAGGATGGTGAGTGTGGTGTAGGTTGGTGAGGGTGGTGAGGGTGGTGTAGGGTGGTTTAGGGTGGTGTAGGGTGGTGAGGATGGTGTAGGGTGGTGAGGGTGGTGTAGGGTGGTGAGGGTGGTGAGGGTGGTGTAGGGTGGTTTATGGTGGTGTAGGGTGGTGAGGATGGTGAGGGTGGTGAGGGTGGTGTAGGGTGGTGAGGGTGGTGAGGGTGGTGAGGGTGGTGTAGGGTGGTTTAGGGTGGTGTAGGGTGGTGAGGATGGTGTAGGGTGGTGAGGGTGGTGTAGGGTGGTGAGGGTGGTGAGGGTGGTGTAGGGTGGTTTATGGTGGTGTAGGGTGGTGAGGATGGTGAGGGTGGTGTAGGGTGGTTTAGGGTGGTGTAGGGTGGTGAGGGTGGTGAGGGTGGTGTAGGGTGGTGAGGGTGGTGAGGGTGATGAGGGTGATTTAGGGTGGTGAGGGTGGTGAGGGGGGTGTAGAGTGGTTTAGGGTGGTGAGTGTGGTGTAGGGTGGTGAGGGTGATGAGGGTGATTTAGGGTGGTGAGGGTGGTGAGGGGGGTGTAGAGTGGTTTAGGGTGGTGAGTGTGGTGAGGGTGGTGAGGGTGGTGTAGGGTGGTGAGGGTGGTGAGGGTGGTGTAGGGTGGTGAGGGTGGTTTAGGGTGGTGTGGGGTGGTGAGGGTGGTGAGGGTGGTGTAGGGTGGTTTAGGGTGGTGTGGGGTGGTGAGGGTGGTGAGGGTGGTGTAGGGTGGTTTAGGGTGGTGTAGGGTGGTGAGGATGGTGTAGGGTGGTGAGGGTGGTGTAGGGTGGTGAGGGTGGTGAGGGTGATGAGGGTGATTTAGGGTGGTGAGGGTGGTGAGGGGGGTGTAGAGTGGTTTAGGGTGGTGAGTGTGGTGTAGGGTGGTGAGGGTGGTGAGGGTGGTGAGGGTGATTTAGGGTGGTGAGGGGGGTGTAGAGTGGTGAGGGTGGTGTAGGGTGGTTTAGGGTGGTGAAGGGTGGTGATTGTGGTGAAGGGTGGTGTAGGGTGGTGAGGGTAGTGAGGGTGGTGTAGGGTGGTGAAGGGTGGTGAGGGTGGTGTAGGGTGATGAGGGTGGTGAGGGGGGTGTAGGGTGGTGAGGGTGGTGAAGGGTGGTGAGGGTGGTGAGGGTGGTGTAGGTTGGTTTAGGGTTGTGTAGGGTGGTGAGGGTGGTGTAGGGTGGTGTAGGGTGGTGAGGGTGGTGTAGGGTGGTTTAGGGTGGTGAAGGGTGGTGAGGGTGGTGAGGGTGGTGTAGGGTGGTGAGGATGGTGAGGATGGTGTAGGGTGGTGAGGGTGGTGTAGGGTGGTGAGGGTGGTGTAGGGTGGTGTAGGGTGGTTTAGGGGGATGTTGTTTCTGTAGTCATGGACTTGAGGAGGGAAGTAAAGTGAGAAGTCTATTGGTTGCTCGTGAGGGTCTGAGTTTGACAGATGTGTTGTGTGTTGACCATCTGGCCCTAACAGCAGATTTAGTCTGATCCTTCCAACAGCTCCCAGTGAAGAGGTGGAGGAGACCTCTGGTCAGGGTCACTCGGAGAGGGCTGAGGTGCCGAGCTTCGCCTGTACCACTTTCATTTATGATGGATGAGTCCGGGAGAAAGGTCAGCCCGTGATAAATATGAGAGCGTTTGTTCAGGGAGGTCATCAATTACTCCGCGGCTGCTAACTTTCGATCTTGCGGCAAAATGGATCTCTTCTATGTAAGAAAACTATTGCTCAGAAAAATGGGACGTATTAATCAACTAGGAGGTCAAGTTATCTTAGAGTCGTGATCCATATCGCTGCTGCTGTCACGGTTAAATCCGATCGTCCTCTGAAACCTAACAGAACAGTAGAGATTTACACTCATTTAATTACGCCTATGTTTTCCATCTCGTTATTGTGCTGTGCTCAAACCTTTAAACTCATATCATGTACATTATGCAGTAATTTAGGCATAACATTCATCCAAACTGTTACAGTTTTATTCTTAGAAGTGCTATTGTTTCATTAATTGAAAACAGTCTTGTTTAAGGATATTTCTAGGGGATATTTTGGGGATTTTATTTTGACAGACACTGTTGTTACATCTGTTCCACAGAGTCCTCAACTCCAAGTCTGTCAGCCCCTGTCTGTAGATACCAGCAGTGTGATGAAACACAGCCTTCCATCCTTTATAACCTCCCTCTGTATAACACAGCTGACCCCTGACCAGCCCCTTTATAACCTCCCTCTGTATAACACAGCTGACCCCTGACCAGCCCCTTTATAACCTCCCTCTGTATAACACAGCTGACCCCTGACCAGCCCCTTTATAACCTCCCTCTGCATAACACAGCTGACCCCTGACCAGCCCCTTTATAACCTCCCTCTGTATAACACAGCTGACCCCTGACCAGCCCCTTTATAACCTCCCTCTGTATAACACAGCTGACCCCTGACCAGCCCCTTTATAACCTCCCTCTGTATAACACAGCTGACCCCTGACCAGCCCCTTTATAACCTCCCTCTGTATAACACAGCTGACCCCTGACCAGCCCCTTTATAACCTCCCTCTGTATAACACAGCTGACCCCTGACCAGCCCCTTTATAACCTCCCTCTGTATAACACAGCTGACCCCTGACCAGCCCCTTTATAACCTCCCTCTGTATAACACAGCTGACCCCTGACCAGCCCCTTTATAACCTCCCTCTGTATAACACAGCTGACCCCTGACCAGCCCCCTTTATAACCTCCTCTGTATAACACAGCTGACCCCTGACCAGCCCCTTTATAACCTCCCTCTGTATAACACAGCTGACCCCTGACCAGCCCCTTTATAACCTCCCTCTGTATAACACAGCTGACCCCTGACCAGCCCCTTTATAACCTCCCTCTGTATAACACAGCTGACCCTGACCAGCCCCTTTATAACCTCCTCTGTATAACACAGCTGACCCCTGACCAGCCCCTTTATAACCTCCCTCTGTATAACACAGCTGACCCCTGACCAGCCCCTTTATAACCTCCTCTGTATAACACAGCTGACCCCTGACCAGCCCCTTTATAACCTCCCTCTGTATAACACAGCTGACCCCTGACCAGCCCCTTTATAACCTCCCTCTGTATAACACAGCTGACCCCTGACCAGCCCCTTTATAACCTCCCTCTGCATAACACAGCTGCCCCCCAGCTCCACCATGAGTCTGCTCCATCCTCCCAGCACCACTATGAGCCTGCTCCATCCGCCCAGCTCCACTATGAGCCTGCTCCATCTCCTCCCAGCACCACTATGAGCCTGCTCCATCCTCCCAGCACCACTATCAGCCTGCTCCATTTCTCCAGCTCCACCATGAGCCTGCTCCATCTCCCCAGCTCCACTATGAGCCTGCTCCATCGCCCAGCTCCACTATGAGCCTGCTCCATCACCCCAACACCACCATGAGCCTGCTCCATCCTCCCAGCACCACTATGAGCCTGCTCCATCCTCCCAGCACCACTATGAGCCTGCTCCATCTACCCAGCACCACTATTAGCCTACTCCATCTTCCCAGCACCACTATGAGCCTGCTCCATCCTCCCAGCACCACTATCAGCCTGCTCCATTTCTCCAGCTCCACCATGAGCCTGCTCCATCCTCCCCAGCTCCACTATGAGCCTGCTCCATCGCCCAGCTCCACTATGAGCCTGCTCCATCACCCCAACACCACCATGAGCCTGCTCCATCCTCCCAGCACCACTATGAGCCTGCTCCATCCTCCCAGCACCACTATGAGCCTGCTCCATCTACCCAGCACCACTATTAGCCTACTCCATCTTCCCAGCACCACTATGAGCCTGCTCCATCCTCCCAGCACCACTATGAGCCTGCTCCATCTCCTCCCAGCACCAATATGACCCTGCTCTATCCTCCCAGCTCCACTATGAGCCTGCTCCATCCTCCCAGCACCACTATGAACCTGCTCCATCTCCCCAGCTCCACCATGAGCCTGCTCCATCCTCCAAGCACCACTATGAGCCTGCTCCATAACCCAGCACCACTATGAGCCTGCTCCATCTCCTCCCAGCTCCACCATGAGCCTGTTCCATCAACCCAGCACCACTATGAGCCTGCTCCATCCTCCCAGCTCCACTATGAGCCTGCTCCATCTTCCCAGCACCACTATGAGCTTGCTCCATCCTCCCAGCACCAGTATGAGCCTGCTCCATCTCCCCAGCTCCACCATGAGCCTGCTCCATCCTCCCAGCACCACTATGAGCCTGCTCCATCCTCCCAGCACCACCATGAGCCTGCTCCATCACCCCAGCTCCACTATGAGCCTGCTCCAATTCCCCAGCACCACCATGAGCCTGGTCCATCCTCCCAGCTCCACTGTGAGCCTGCTCCATCTCCCCAGCTCCACTAAGAGCCTGCTCTATCCTCCCAACACCACCATGAGCCTACTCCATTGTTTCAGAATGGTAATGTAGAGATGGGTGTAACTACAGTACAAGCTGAGAGAGGCTGGATTGGACAGGAAGAGATGGTGCTTATTCTAGCTGTTGTTGTGCTGGTATAGCAGACTGGGCTGTATAAATAATGGCCTTTATTTTCACCTGACAAGCAGCAGTGATGTTGAGGCCCTCCAATCGATGGCTGCTATTGTCTGGCTGGAGCCTCAATAGACAAAACCCCCCACTTGAATATCTGCGACAGCTGCCAAACAGCTGTTTCTCAACATCACTGAAAAGATAAATAAATATATTAGGATCCTCTGTACCAGTGTTGACCCTGATGAAAATGTATTGCCCTTTATGGACGCACCAATAGAAGCTATGTATGAGTCTAACAGCCCCACAGGTTGGCCTTTCTGTTGCCTTTGTGTTTAACCCTCCATATGAGGGGCCAAATGACTGGCTGTATAATCACACCAGGGACATTATAGGTCCAATGTCCTGAAAAAAGCTATGCAGCCAAAACAGCTTTTTAAATGTTTTAATACATTTTGTGAGTGTAATGTAAAAAAATATAGTTTCACATTGAGTTTTTAATTAATCTTGCAAATGCTTAATAATTATTGCCTCGGCTGTAGGGTGGTTTTTGTTGCAGGCAGCCTCTGTTGTTAAAGTCCAGCTAGTGTCAGGCCTTTCTACTGGAGAATTACTGTAAAAACTATCTGTGTCCCAGCCAGGTGCAGGGACAGGATGCTATAAAAGGTCTGTGAGCCAGTAGGTTGGCTGTGTACTTGAACCAGCTCTTGTTATAGATCCCCTCTAATCAGTCAGAAGGGGGGTCTGGTCTGTTCCCAGGAGGAGGTGGAGAGGATCTTAATGGTGCCATCTCTTATTGATCCATCCAACTCCTTATTAAAAACAGCCAGCATAGCACTATATATACAGCTAACCCAGAGGAAGGACTAACACTAACCCAGTTAACGCAAGTAACCCAGAGTAAGGACTAACACTAACCCAGTTAACCCAGTTAACCCAGAGTAAGGACTAACACTAACCCAGTTAACCCAGAGTATGGACTAACACTAACCCAGTTAACCCAGTTAACCCAGAGTAAGGACTAACACTAACCCAGAGTAAGGACTAACACTAACCCAGCTAACCCAGAGTAAGGACTGACCCTAACCCAGTTAACCCAGAGTAAGGACTAACACTAACCCAGAGTAAGGACTAACACTAACCCAGCTAACCCAGTTAACCCAGAGTAAGGACTAACACTAACCGAAAGTAAGGACTAACACTAACCCAGCTAACCCAGAGTAAGGACTAACACTAACCCAGAGTAAGGACTAACACTAACCCAGTTAACCCAGTAAACCCAGAGTAAGCACTAACACTAACCCAGTTAACCCAGAGTAAGGACTAACACTAACCCAGTTAACCCAGAGTAAGGACTAACACTAACCCAGAGTAAGGACTAACACTAACCAAGAGTAAGGACTAACACTAAACCAGCTAACCTAGTTAACCCAGAGTAAGGACTAACACTAACCCAGTTAACCCTGAGTAAGGACTAACACTAACCCAGAGTAAGGAATAACACTAACCCAGTTAACCCAGAGTAAGGACTAACACTAACCCAGAGTAAGGAATAACACTAACCCAATTAACCCAGCTAACCCAGAGTAAGTACTAACACTAACCCAGAGTAAGGAATAACACTAACCCAGTTAACCCAGAGTAAGGACTAACACTAACCCAGTTAACCCAGAGTAAGGACTAACACTAACCCAGTTAACCCAGAGTAAGGACTAACACTAACCCAGTTAACTAAGAGTAAGGACTAACACTAACCCAATTAACCCAGTAAACCCAGAGTAAGGACTAACACTAACCCAGTTAACCAAGAGTAAGGACTAACACTAACCCAATTAACCCAGTAAACCCAGAGTAAGGACTAACACTAACCCAGCTAACCCAGAGTAAGTACTAACACTAACCCAGAGTAAGGAATAACACTAACCCAGAGTAAGGACTAACACTAACCCGTTAACCCAGAGTAAGGACTAACATTAACCCAGTTAACCCAGAGTAAGGACTAACACTAACCCAGTTAACCCAGAGTAAGTACTAACATTAACCCAGTTAACCCAGTTAACCCAGAGTGAGGACTAACACTAACCCAGTTAACCCAGAGTAAGGACTAACACTAACCCAGTTAAGCCAGTTAACCCAGAGTGAGGACTAACACTAACCCAGTTAACCCAGAGTATGGACTAACACTAACCCAGTTAACCCAGTTAACCCAGAGTGAGGACTAACACTAACCCAGTTAACCCAGAGTAAGGACTAACACTAACCCAGTTAACCCAGTTAGCCCAGAGTGAGGACTAACACTAACCCAGTTAACCTAGAGTATGGACTAACACTAACCCAGTTAACCCAGAGTAAGTACTAACATTAACCCAGTTAACCCAGTTAACACAGAGTGAGGACTAACACTAACCCAGTTAACCCAGAGTAAGGACTAACACTAACCCAGTTAAGCCAGTTAACCCAGAGTGAGGACTAACACTAACCCAGTTAACCCAGAGTATGGACTAACACTAACCCAGTTAACCCAGTTAACCCAGAGTAAGGACTAACACTAACCCAGAGTAAGGACTAACACTAACCCAGCTAACCCAGAGTAAGGACTGACCCTAACCCAGTTAACCCAGAGTAAGGACTAACACTAACCCAGTTAACTAAGAGTAAGGACTAACACTAACCCAATTAACCCAGTAAACCCAGAGTAAGGACTAACACTAACCCAGTTAACCAAGAGTAAGGACTAACACTAACCCAATTAACCCAGTAAACCCAGAGTAAGGACTAACACTAACCCAGCTAACCCAGAGTAAGTACTAACACTAACCCAGAGTAAGGAATAACACTAACCCAGAGTAAGGACTAACACTAACCCGTTAACCCAGAGTAAGGACTAACATTAACCCAGTTAACCCAGAGTAAGGACTAACACTAACCCAGTTAACCCAGAGTAAGTACTAACATTAACCCAGTTAACCCAGTTAACCCAGAGTGAGGACTAACACTAACCCAGTTAACCCAGAGTAAGGACTAACACTAACCCAGTTAAGCCAGTTAACCCAGAGTGAGGACTAACACTAACCCAGTTAACCCAGAGTATGGACTAACACTAACCCAGTTAACCCAGTTAACCCAGAGTGAGGACTAACACTAACCCAGTTAACCCAGAGTAAGGACTAACACTAACCCAGTTAACCCAGTTAGCCCAGAGTGAGGACTAACACTAACCCAGTTAACCTAGAGTATGGACTAACACTAACCCAGTTAACCCAGAGTAAGTACTAACATTAACCCAGTTAACCCAGTTAACACAGAGTGAGGACTAACACTAACCCAGTTAACCCAGAGTAAGGACTAACACTAACCCAGTTAAGCCAGTTAACCCAGAGTGAGGACTAACACTAACCCAGTTAACCCAGAGTATGGACTAACATTAACCCAGTTAACCCAGTTAACCCAGAGTGAGGACTAACACTAACCCAGTTAACCCAGAGTGAGGACTAACACTAACCCAATCAACCCAGAGTATGGACTAACACTAACCCAGTTAACCCAGTTAACCTAGAGTGAGGACTAACACTAACCTAGTTAACCCAGTTAACCTAGAGTGAGGACTAACACTCACCCAGTTAACCCAGTGTAAGGACTAACACTAACCCAGAGTAAGGACTAACACTAACCCAGTTAACCCAGAGTAAGAACTAACACTAACCCAGTTAACCCAGAGTAAGGACTAACACTAACCCAGAGTAAGGACTAACACTAACCCAGTTAACCCAGAGTAAGGACTAACACTAACCCAGTTAACCCAGAGTAAGGACTAACACTAACCCAGTTAACCCAGAGTAAGGACTAACACTAACCCAGAGTAAGGACTAACACTAACCCAGTTAACCCAGAGTAAGGAATAACACTAACCCAGTTAAGCCAGTTAACCCAGAGTGAGGACTAACACTAACCCAGTTAACCCAGAGTATGGACTAACACTAACCCAGTTAACCCAGTTAACCCAGAGTGAGGACTAACACTAACCCAGTTAACCCAGAGTAAGGACTAACACTAACCCAGTTAACCCAGTTAGCCCAGAGTGAGGACTAACACTAACCCAGTTAACCTAGAGTATGGACTAACACTAACCCAGTTAACCCAGAGTAAGTACTAACATTAACCCAGTTAACCCAGTTAACCCAGAGTGAGGACTAACACTAACCCAGTTAACCCAGAGTAAGGACTAACACTAACCCAGTTAAGCCAGTTACCCCAGAGTGAGGACTAACACTAACCCAGTTAACCCAGAGTATGGACTAACACTAACCCAGTTAACCCAGTAAACCCAGAGTAAGGACTAACACTAACCCAGTTAACCAAGAGTAAGGACTAACACTAACCCAATTAACCCAGTAAACCCAGAGTAAGGACTAACACTAACCCAGCTAACCCAGAGTAAGTACTAACACTAACCCAGAGTAAGGAATAACACTAACCCAGAGTAAGGACTAACACTAACCCGTTAACCCAGAGTAAGGACTAACATTAACCCAGTTAACCCAGAGTAAGGACTAACACTAACCCAGTTAACCCAGAGTAAGTACTAACATTAACCCAGTTAACCCAGTTAACCCAGAGTGAGGACTAACACTAACCCAGTTAACCCAGAGTAAGGACTAACACTAACCCAGTTAAGCCAGTTAACCCAGAGTGAGGACTAACACTAACCCAGTTAACCCAGAGTATGGACTAACACTAACCCAGTTAACCCAGTTAACCCAGAGTGAGGACTAACACTAACCCAGTTAACCCAGAGTAAGGACTAACACTAACCCAGTTAACCCAGTTAGCCCAGAGTGAGGACTAACACTAACCCAGTTAACCTAGAGTATGGACTAACACTAACCCAGTTAACCCAGAGTAAGTACTAACATTAACCCAGTTAACCCAGTTAACCCAGAGTGAGGACTAACACTAACCCAGTTAACCCAGAGTAAGGACTAACACTAACCCAGTTAAGCCAGTTAACCCAGAGTGAGGACTAACACTAACCCAGTTAACCCAGAGTATGGACTAACACTAACCCAGTTAACCCAGTTAACCCAGAGTGAGGACTAACACTAACCCAGTTAACCCAGAGTGAGGACTAACACTAACCCAATCAACCCAGAGTATGGACTAACACTAACCCAGTTAACCCAGTTAACCTAGAGTGAGGACTAACACTAACCTAGTTAACCCAGTTAACCTAGAGTGA